>NW_005842509.1:54464-65320 GCF_000455745.1 Alligator sinensis
CCTGGAGAGGGTTCAGAGGAGGGCCACCCACTTGGTGAGAGGGCAGCAGGACAGGCCCTACGAGGACAGACTAAAGGACCTGAACCTGTACAACCTCAGCAAGAGGAGGCTGAGGGGAGACCTAGTGGCTGCCTACAAGCTCATCAGGGGAGATCAACAGCAAATAGGTAGAGCCCTTTTCTCCCCAGCACCACCTAGGGTGACAAAGAACAATGGTAACAAGCTGATGGAGAAAAGGTTTAGGTTAGAGATCAGAAGGCAATATTTTACAGTTAGGGTGGCCAAAATCTGGAACCAACTTCCCAGGGAAGTGGTCCTCGCCCCTACCTTGGGCAAATTCAAGAGGAGGTTGGATGATCACCTGTCTGAGGTCTTGTGAACCCAGAAGTCAGGGGGGCAGGCTAGATGATCTGTTCAGGTCCCTCCTGACCCTAGCTACTATGAAACTATACAGCTATGAAATGCCTGTGAGGGAGACTTAAAAACACCCTGACGCGTGCAGCAGAAAGTAGGGATGAGGGCAACCAGCAAAGCCCAGAAGCATAGGAAATACTCATAGTAAAACATAAGCATAACTACACTTATGTCATCCCTGACCAGTGGCTGTCCAACTGCTTGAACACCTCCAGTGATGGAAAGTCCACAATTCTCCTGGGCAGTCTATTCCACTGCCTCACTATTCTGACAGAGAGTAAGATTTTCCTGCTATCCAATCTAAACTTACTTTGCTGCACCTTCAAGCCATTGGTCTGTATCCTCCTCTCTGCAGCATGAGAAAAAAAGGTGTTTTCCCTTGTCTTTATGGCAACCCTTCAAGTACTTGAAGTCTGCTCTCATGTCCTCCTCTTAAGTGCCTTTTCTGCAATATGAATATGCCTAGCTCCTTCAGCCTCTCTTCATATGACTTGCTTTCCAAGCCCTTTATTATCTTTGTTGCCCACCTCTGCACCTTCTCTAACTTCTCCCCATCCTTTTTAAAACATGGAACCCAGAACTACACACAGTACTCCAGATGAGACCCAAATAGTGCCTAGTAGAAAGGCACTATCATCACCTCTCATGTCTTGCATTTAATGCTTCTTGTAACAGGGAGACTGACATCAATCCCTGTTATGAAGAGAATATGAAATACTTACCTGTTAGAAGCTCCCGGAACATAGTGTGGAGAGATGACATCATCAGACAACGTCTCCCTTGATGGTAATTCCCAACACCTGGATAGGGAAAACAGGGGCTAACCAGAGGCTGGTGGGAGCCAGAAAAGCCTAAAAAATGACTGGCGGTAAGGTTAGTTTCCCTGAAAAGGGGACAGAGGAGCAACTGGCAAAGGTTGCTGCAGTCTGTGCAGAGGCATGGAGTTTCTGGTATGAACTTATGACACTGGGCTCAGAGCAGACCCAGAGAGTGCAATTGCCAGAAGATTACTGGTGAACCATAGAAAATATTGACTGTTGGGAAAAGATAACAGGAACGGGGAGACTGAGCGCCCTTCCCTAAAAAGCATCCTCCATGACAACTAAAAGAGAGAGAGAAAGAGGAATGTACATGGAAGTTTGAAACTCGGTAATATTCCTTGAGACTGTATAGTGGTAAACAATTATTAATTAGCAGCCAAACCAACCTAATGAAGATAAAAACTAGGTGAAGGATGCAGACCGCTGCCAGGAAATAGAAAATGAAGATCCAGACTGGTTGGGCATGGCTACGGTATAAGGGGAAGTGGAGCCCTGCAACTGTAATCCAGAGATTGGATACCTGTCCTTGTTTGTGTGTTGGCAACCCTTTCTTTGTGATCTATTTATTTATTTCCCATCAAGGCATGGCAGATGAGTTTCCAGAGGAGAGGTAGCAACACCCATATAAAGACTGAGGAGCAGAGAACCCTAAATACAGGAGATCTACAACCATCCTGTATTGATGCATCCCAAAACCACATTCACCTTTTGTGCGGCTGCATCACACTGTAGACTCATATTGATTCTGTGGTCTACCAAGATTCCCACGTCCTTTTCCATAGTGCTACTATCCAGCCAGGTGTCACCCATTTTATATTTGTGTTTTTGACTATTCCTCTTGATGTGTAGCACTTGCATTTGTCTGCATTGAGCTTCATCATGTTAGCTCTAGATAAACATTCCCATTTGTCAAGATTCTTCTGAATTGCACTTGCATCGTTCAGTGTGTTCACAATCCTTCCCAGTTTCATGTTGTCTGTAAATTTGCTCAACAGGTGGCCATGATGGTCCAGAAATTATGCAAGAAGCAAGGATTTCTTAGGGTGATATTTTTTACTGGGGAAACTAAATAGTTGGAATAAAATTAAACCAGCTGTTGAATGCAAGACCATTTGCAAAATATGAACAGAACTTGTAGTCAGTTAAACACTGTGTCTGCTTGCAGACATTAAAAGAAAAGCACTTTCCTAGAAGCTAAAGCTGGTTCAATCAGCTATGAGATAAAAGCGTCAAAAAACCCCACTAAAGCACCTGATCTTTAGAGATGCTGCAGAGCTGGGTGAAAGAATGCATTGCCTCTTCTGGGCATGTGTGGGGCTTGGTGCTGGAATGTGCAGAGTTTAAAGTGAAGCACTGTTGTTGGGGTTTTATTAATGTCTGCAAACAGCTTATGTGTTCCTAATACAGTTAAAATAGCAATGTTCAAAAAAGGTATTGTAGAGTCACTCAGACAGCCCATAGTTATGCTGTCCATGCTAGAACAGATGACTTCTGAAAACTCATCACTTTTAAATGCTTTCTAACTTTGTTTTTCTATGTGAATAGGGAGAAGCTGGTCTGAAGGGACAATTAATTACTGAAAAAGTTCTTCTCTTAATAATTTTTTCTAAGCATGTAACAAAAAGAATAGAAACAAGAGAATAGAAACAAGAACCAACTCTTTCATGACAGAGTTGATGAAAGCCAAGAGCCATTTAGCTATCTGTGCAGAGCCTGCAGGGTGCCTGTCTGCAATCAGTTCAGTACTTGATTGAAATAAGGGGCTGGGACTTCAGTTCACTTATGAACAATACTGGAATATCCTTTATAAACTTTATATCAGAAGTCAGTTAAAAATGTAGAATTTAGGACAAAGATATTTTAAGTATCATATATTCTCACGCTACTTTAACATATTTTCCTTTGTCAAAAGATTTTTAAGGAACATTCATTACTTATATAAGCATGTTTCAGAAACAAATGGCAATTCTGAAGTAAAACCATTTTTTCTGCATTGATAATTTACTGGACCACATTGATTCACTATGTAGTTATGAATGATTGATGTATTTGACAATGCAGTCATCTGTGTTCCCCATTTTGTCACAGCCATACAATGTGGCAGCCATTTTCCCATTAGTTTCTGAAACACCCTTGTAGTTTGAAATGTGATACTAAAGTGTTTTACCTGAAAAGTTCAAGCACTCGCATTCAATTAAACACTCCCATTTAGGACCTCTACTCTGCCTTCCGTAAAACAGACAGTAACCGCAATGGTGTCATCAACATGCTTGATTTTCAATGCCTCCTGGAGAGCCTCTTATTCAATCTCTCAGAGCAGGGGTATTCACACCTGCTTAGTATGTTGGGCATGAACCCAAGATCTGCATTAAATTACCAGGAATTCCTTCAACTGTTTCAAACCCAAGAGGCTAAGGAGGCCCACCCTTGGCTGAATTCATCTTACAGGTAAGAAATGGAGTAATGTTATGCTGCCTATTTTAGTCTTATACATGTAGATTTGTAAAAATGTAATATGCAGGCTGCTATTAGACTGCATTTAAAAAAAAGAAACAATTTTAATGTGTTTCTGCGAAACTGTAGTTGTTTAAATTCCGTAAAATCCTTTGTGATTCAGTCCCAATTCAGCCATGTACAAAAGCACATCCTTTAAGTATGCAAGTTCTCCTTGAGAATATCACATCTTTAACTACTTTAAGGTTAAGCATATATGTAAACACCTTGCTGAATCAGGGCCTTAGAAGCCAGTTGCCTTAAAGGACAAGGGCAACATGCTTAGCTGTGTCTTCTGAACAACACAAAAGAGAAAATTTAGCCCTCAATTTCTGTGCTGGACCAGTGTGGTCCCGGTTATTTATTTGAGCTATTCTTACTTTATATGGTGTATAGTGGTGCCTTTATGGGGCTTATTGGAAGCTTGTAATGGTTTGAGTGAAGAACACTGATCATGCCCCAGACATTACCTCTGTCAGGTCCTCCACCACTTGCAGAACATCCTCATGTGCCATTCCTTTGTGCTGCCAAAGCATTATGAAAGGGCTAGATCAGTAGGGGCATCTCAGATGAGAATGAAGGTGCTTGTGGTGCAGATTGATAGGAGAATAGAGGAGCCACTGTCACTGTAGGAAGATGGCTTTTCCTCTTCTACTTTGAAAAGCAATACCAGGCGACTCAGTGACTTGGAATTTTAAGACTATGATTTTCTTTTTAATAATAAATAGCATTTATGCACTTAAGATTCCACCTAAGAACTCAATGAGAAAAGAATCTGCCCTTTGTTTAACTGTGCAAACAGAAATAAATTAACAATAGGAATAATGACAAGATAAAGCAGAACAAAAAAAGCTCCCAATCAGCATCTCAGTTCTGCTGTGGATTTAAAAGATGTGATATACACATAGGCTTATTTCCCAGTTTTTATTTGTCTACTACAGTGTTACTGTTGGCGCTGGTCTTAGTAAGATTTATCTTCCTAGGTTTGTTTCTTGTTTGTACAACAGTGTAAATCAAGGACACTATTCTGTTGGCTACAAATGTCCAACTTGGGATCCTTAAAATTCTGGTTTATTAGGCGGACTGAAACACTGTAATGAAGTTAAATCATAAACCTTGGGGCTGGTCCCCACCCACCCACACGCACACACGCACACACACACGCTCACACAGTAGCAAGCTACAAGAGTCAGGTATACCTATCCTACAAGCACTGGAGTCTGCTGTCGATGGCCAGTTGAGGCTTCTTTCAGCGTGGTGTTATCCTCCAGAAGGGGGTTGCCGGCTGCTCCTTCTGGCTGGACAGGTCGGGTGCTGGTCAAGTTGGAGATCAGGAGGGCGTCGCTGAGGGTCACTTTTCACTGCTTTTTATCTGTCCTTGGCAGACTTTGGTGACTCCCCAGCTTTCAGGTTTGCCCAATCCAGGGGTCGTTGACCCTCATGGGACTTACCCCTTGGTGGCTACTGGATGGCATCTGTCAGCCCCAGGGGTCGTCCACATGTACGTGCAGGTTTGGGAGTCCGTTGATGAATTTTAAATAGGGCTCTGAGAGCGGTCAATCTGGAGATATTCAGCCCAAAAGTTGGTCCCCGGCGTTGATTAACTCAGGCCAGGGCTTCTAGCCCTTGATCAGTGATGTTTAGAGATATCCCGGTTGCTACATTGTTTTCTATTGAGTTCTTCTGTTGGTTGATCTGCAGTTTCCTTAGGTGTTAATTGTTGCCTGCTACTGTGTTACACATTCAATCACTGATTCACTTGCTCTTTTGGGGAGCCCACCTGATACAGGGAAGCAGCAGTTAGACTCCTGCCCTTGTTAACATTGTTACTAAACACATTTACAGTTGAAAGTTGAAAGGTGAGGAGTATAAAATATAAGCTACAAAAGTAATGCCATGGCACACAAATAGATAAAAATACCAAAATCCACAGGGAGATACAAAATGCACACACACAAATTTTAAAACACAATTCCTTATCTTAAAGTGAAAGAAAGAGGAAGGAAGAAAAGGTAGAAGAGGAAAAACGTATTCAAAGAGGAGAGAGCAAATGCAGGCAAGAGGAAAAGGGGGTTTTCTGCTACAATTCTGAAACAAGGGAAAGGGATTCTAGTGATATATTTTGGGAAGCAGTAACAGTAGGGGTCATGGGCAGTTAGTTTTTCATTCTCATTTCATCTCAGCAGTGGAATGGGCTGAGTCCTTAGTTCATAGAATCTCCCATTTTAAATATGGGTATCATATATGATATTACTATTTCAGAATGTCACAAATGAAGAATGGAGCAATTTGGAAAAACTTATTGAAGAAGAGTTGAAAACACTCTTGAAACATTTTAGCTAACTTACCTTTACCATTTAATCTGGCCAGTAATTTAACTGTATAGAGGGACCCTTCATAGACTAAGGAGTTGTAGAGATCAATAAGTTTTCAGGCACCTCAGGTGGGATTTATGTGAGATTTATGCAACTATGGCCAAAAATGTACTCCTGAAAACCTGACTGAAGTGGTTCTTAATCCTAAAGGAGCCTGAAGTTCAAAGGTGCCCTAGTCTTTCACATTAATATTTCCCAGATGCCAATGGTTCGCACATGCCTAGAAGCTCTTCAGTCTTGACAAGGCAGCACATCTCAGCCAGGCTCCACAGACTAGGTGCTTCTCTGCCTTTGTCAGAGGGACTTTAGGGACGCACTTTGGTATTCCTGCCCTTGTAAAATTCTGCACAAAATGTAGCTGCAGCCACCAATTTCTTTTAAAGCACAATGAAAGAAGGAACTGCCATAGGAAGGCTGTATAAAGCGGGGACTTCCCCTTCCACCATGTATTGAAAGAAATGACTAAGACTTCCTTGGTCTTTGAATGGTAGGATTGAGGCACCTGAAGGCAGCTGTTGAGGCCACAGAGGAGGGTACCTGAGCCCCAGAGAGTGGTGGGATCTCAGACAGGTCCCTGTTCTGAGCATCTTTTTGTTGGCTAATTGAGGTAACTCCATGTTCAGTGTGCTGACTTTAGTCAGCTTTCCACTCAGTCTGCTGCTTCTTTTCTCATTCATTATGGGGCACATAACTCATGGCTATGGATTCTGCTACAGGGACCAGGCGTCTAACACTTAGGTGCTGCAGTGCTCAGCATCATAATGCCCAAGTCCGTTTTGGGCTTTTGGCTTTAATTGCTAAAGCAATGGACTTTATTTATTAATTCATTAGGCCAGTTTCCAATCCCAATTGCTAATGTAAATCAAGAGTTAATTTAATTGAAACCAGTCTACATCTTGTAATATGTTATTAAATTGTTTATGCTTTGGAGATAGTTAACACTTCCTTCTATCTGGATAAAAGATCTGTGTTTGTTCATATGTCTGCAGGCAAATAGAACAACAGTGATATGAAAGTAAACAGGGAATTACAAAATTTAAGAAGTCTTCTGTAACTTGCAGCTGGGGAAATAAGGCAGTATTTAAAGAATTAACTTTACACAGATGTGAAATAAGTCTTTAAGGGGATCTTAGAAACAAAATCAACAACAACAACATAAGGAAAGAAAACTTCTGGGAGATTAAAGAACCCATTAAATGTAAAAACACAGTTAGATATTTTTTTTTTTTCCTTTCTGAGACCAAAACAGACGAGAATGGATGCAGAACTAGCTTGTGATCAGGCTCATTACTACCTTGTTATCAAAGCACAAACCAGATGGCATGACCTAGCAAGGGTAAGAAGAATGTTTTCTTTAACTAAATTAGCTGCATTAATGGATTTTGGGACATTATTCACAGTTGATCTTCAGACTCTACATTTATTCAAAAATTTGCAAAATAGAAACTTTCCTCTATATAGAGAAGCGGTTGGGGGAGTATTTGATGTTTAAATGGTTAATTATTTAGTAACTTCTACTGGAAATGTTTCTAAAAGTTCTCTACATTATCAGAATGGTTGTTTACTATTTTTATTGCACTGCAACAAAACCTCAAGGCTCCAATCAGGGATGCATTTTGTTAGGATTTGCATATACACATGCCAAGTACTGCCCATGTGCATGGCACCTTGTTTGACTGTCTAGGTCACACCAGTATGCAAATCATTAATATGAAAATAATTTGATAAATAATCCTAATATGAATGAAGTATTTTTAAATTGTATCTTCTTTAACTAGTAAAACACTGCAAACTATGAGATCACTGGAGGACAAGTTAGGAAGAAAACTGGTGAAGAAAAGGATTGATGGGGAGAGTGAACAGTTTATCCTGTAAATGAGATCATACATTGGATAGCTTTCTTCATATTAGGGTGGGGTCAACATCTGCTGAATGGAGCATCTAAAAGTAGTTTTTCAGTTTGTAGCTTCCATTTACAAGTACCGTAGTTTGTGCATGCCCCCTCTTGACTGCACACTTTTTATCACTCAGATCCCTTATGCACAGACCTGTGCATACCTGTGTGTTCTTGCATATAACCTATACTTGTTTTCCCCAAAACAAGCAGCTTAAAATCTGCATACACACTATATGCGAGGAAATACGATTGTGCCATTTAGGTTCCAGCGAAGGCAGGGAAAGGAGAGCAGGGCATCAATCCTGGGTATCCCCTGGGGAGTCTGCACCATAGGGCTGCTACAGGGAATCTGTCCCCAGGCAGAGTTGCAGATAACTCAAAGCAGCCCCTGTCAGAGAGCAGGCTGTCTGTCCCTGGCTGGCTGCCACTTGTTCTCAGCAGTCCGGGTCAGAGAACAGGGAGCCCTAACTGAAGTAGGTAAGACTATGCTCCCCATCCCCTCCAGTGGTCACATGATACTATGTTCCCGTCTCCTTCCTTCTTTCTGCTTTGCTCAGGGCACCAAAAGAGGTTGTTTCACCTCTCATTCGCCCCAAACCCCAACCCTGCACTTTTACTTAAAAGAACTGCTCCTGCTGCTGTTAGGCAGAGCATGTTGCTGGCTGTGGCTGAGTAGCAGCAGCTAGGAGGTTATTGAAGCAGTGACAGACTTCCTCACCCCCTGCAGCCTATGTTTCACTGCAGGCTACAGTCGGCTAACCTCTGTTGTAGAGACATGCCACAATATTGCAATGAAGGATGTGAGGTACATGCAAAGTCCATGTGTAGTTTTTTCCATTTTATACCTTGTTCTGTATAAAGGTTTTTACATTTTATAATTTGCTATATTAAATTACATACTGGTATTTTCAAGGAAAAAAAATATTTTTTTTCTTCTTTCCAGCTTTTCAGAACAGGGAGTGTGTTATATTTTGGAGCATGTTATATGCGAGAACATATGGTACATGTTGCTTGCCAGCACTCTCATACACACAAACTTTTTTTTACCAGCACTCGCACACACATACACACCCCTCTGTAAGTCCACCAACAGACATATATAAAGTTACACATACACAGTGAAGGTTGAAAAATCAGGCCCAAAACCTCAAACAAAAACATTAAAAATGTAGTTCAGCCATGTACGGCTTCTCATTTTTTCCTAATGCTTCTAATTACTTATGCTTAGACAGAGATTAAAGATTTTGTAAAACTTGCTGGTTCTTGTTATTGAAGTTTTCTTATTTTCTAGAACTTCCGTGAATTTGACAGAGAAGGAAATGGCATTGTGCAGCCAAAGGATTTAAGAAATGTCTTGTACAGATTTGCCATTCCAATCACCTCAACAGAATTTGAGAAGCTTTGGGCAAGGTAAGATGGCTGTCAGCATTCACTCTTCGGCAGCAGCATAAGCGATATATTAATCCTAATTCTAGAGTCTCCGACAGTGCAGTGAATTACAAGCACTTACTTTATAAAGAGAGGCTATTCTGTTATGTCAGTAGCAACTCTCCTTGATATTGTGCTCTGAACTACTGCATTTTTTCACAATAAGCTCATCATTACAACAGGTTCATCATTAAATCCTTAATAAGTTTTCTCTGAAGCCAGTGACAAACTTCTGTTTACTTTAATTGTACTGCTCTCTTTAATTTAATGTAGTTTCCAATTCTGATAATATCTTAGGTCACCAGTGAAATTAATCTGATTGTCACGTAGGGCCTTATTTGTATACACATATACAAAGAGTTGCAAAGAGACTCAGAACAAGAATAGCAAGTGTGTTATTTCTCATGATGGACATATGTGGGCAGAGGTCTTTGAAAGAAGCTAGCCCAGAGCTGTCTGCCGTACAGGTCTGACAGGAATCAGTGCTATGAGCCACTCCTTTTCATAAGCACTAAATTTACTCACACCATTTTCAACTTCATGAAAAACAATTCTGTGGAAAGAAATATGATACATACCAAATACGTACCGAAGGAAAGTAATGTAGTTCCATGCTGAGTAAAAATTACAAGTAATACTGGGAAATGTTTTTACAGACAAGTAATTTGCTGTGAAAGGAAAAAAAAAACTAGCTCTACATCAAAGCTGAGAGTAGTTATGCTATAAATTGCAGCTGAAATGGGCAAAGAATGTCAGCTACATGTGCCATTAAATAAAGTCAACCTTCATTTTTTAGTCTTTTTAAAAAAATACCAGATTTTGTGCAGCGTAAGGTTCATGTGTATAGTGCCTTGGTTTCAAGCTGCATTACCTATAACATTTATCTCCTAGCACTGATTAATCTCTAAATTATTTTCTATTCAATTACATTTTATTTTCCATTCTTATTCCTCATAGACACCATGTCTCACTCAGGAGCAAGTCCCTTCCAGTCAGTAATCTGCAGTGCAACTTCATTCCCAGCAGCCATCTTTTATAGGGCACATGAAATCCCTTATTCAGTAGTGTAACAAGGGTGGGCAAATGGGGAACACACTTAGAGGGAGTGCCAGAATAGCAGGCCCTCTGCTGAGTCTGCCCATGGCAGCAGCAGCAGTTACCAAGTGTGGGGACACTGTGCTACTGCTGTATCAAGTAACAAAGGGGCAAGCAGACTATGCTGCTGCAGCAGCATCTGGGGACTTTGAGTCCCTGGGGCAGGTAAGATTGACCCCTGGTCTCTTCAATGCTCAGCACCCTCACTCCCATTCTCTAGTAGGGTTCTGCCCAGGGCACAAAACTTGCTAGTTACACCACTGCTTTTATTCATATTGGGTGTATGCAAGCAGAATAAAGGAACTGGGGTGACAGATAAGGGCAAATTAAATC
>NW_005842509.1:65358-68093 GCF_000455745.1 Alligator sinensis
CCTACAGGGTTACATTAAGGTGAGGAGGGCTTGCAGGGGACATCTCTCTAGCAAGGTCTGTATTCAAGAAAGCATTGGCACAAGCAGTTATCCCCAGATTTTCAGGAGCGGCCTCTAATTTTGAGCTTTCTAACTTGATATCCTAGCTTAAAATGTTTAAGGTCTGATTTTTGGATGTGTTGCCACTTTTATTGAAATCAGAAGCTAAAATCTTGGTCTCATGCCTGGAGAAAAAGTTAGGAGAAAACTTCTGACAGATTGATCCAAGGCATAATTAGGGTGGGGGCAGGCAGGAGTAGTGGGGGCGGGGGATGGACCAGAGTGTGCAACAACAGTCACACTCCATTTGCTGTATGATACATTCACAGTGAGCTCTCTGAGCTCCCTGGAATGTTAGCAGAATTTTGCTTGTGCTGCAAGGTCTCTGAGCTCTCCAGGTGATGGGCACAGACTCTGACCACAGCTCCTGCTTTCATGTAGCTCTGGAGTCCATAGAATTAGTGCTGCTGCTGCTCATCTCCTCTTTTTTCCTGTTGCTGAATTCAGAGAGAGTGAGGGGGAAGGAAGGGAGGGCAAATGGTGGCATTGCTCACCACCACCTGGGCACCAGAACCATGTGAAATCAAGGCTCCAACTAGAGCTCTCATGAAATCAGCTGTTGCACTCAGAATGCTCATCCCACGTGGAGCTTGAGCAGAAGTTCTCAGGGTCCGCCTTGCTCTAATCCTGGGTCGGCCCATAATGGGCCTTCAAGGCAAAGCTTTCAAAAGCACCTGCGTAGAAATGTTGCTCGTTTTAGCCAGGGTGGTTCCTGGATATGAAAGGAATATAAGTCTTGTGTTTGGTAAGCACCAAAGTCCCACTCTCACTCTTGGCATCTATAAGGAAGAAAGTCAATGAAACTGAAGCTGCTAAGTCACTTAGCTACAATTGAAACATTAACTGTAATGTCTTTCTGTGATGAATATCTGAATATTTCATTTGAAAAGAATATTTCTCTTAAAGGTACGACACAGATTTAAAAGGCTACCTTACTTGCCAAGAATTTTTACAGAAGATGGGGGCAGAGATCATACCTGCTGACATTGGGCTAAGTAGCCAGATAGCAGAAGACGACTGTGAAACCTTAAAGGCACGCTTCAGTAATCAACAGAAGAAGCATTCAAAGCTAGAAGAACAGCAGAAACAGCAAACTCAAGCCCTTCCCATCAGTGAGATTAAAAAGCAGATCAAGTGAGTTATCTAGAGACTAAGGCTATGCTGAGGACGTCTATGGAAAGATGGCAATGTCAGAAATATGTGTGCATTTTTGTTGCATTCCTGAAGATGAATCCTGCAAGATATTGGGACAAACTTCTGTCATGTGACTCCACTGATGTCACTGAGGATTAACTTGGCTCTGAATTTTGTGAGGCAATTTTAAAATATTCTGCATGACTGCATATCATTTGTTCTGTAGACTGTATGACCCCAATCATTTATGATCCCAATCAGAGCTGTTCAGCACATACTGAAGCTTTTCCACCAGTTGGGTTCTCTGATCCTTGGCCTGCTCATTTCCAGGCCTTTCCCAGCAGAAATTAGGGTAGCCCATGGGTTGCTTTAACTTACACTCAACTGTTTCTGACTAGCGGGATTTAGCAGGCAGCTGGAATTCCTGTGTTATGAAGATGTTAATCACACACCATTTCCCTCTTACTATGGCCATTGTATAAAAGTTATTGTGGTTCTGGAAATCCTCCAGCAGTTAATTAAGATGAAATTATGCCTACATTTTCACTGCTGCAACATAAAACCTCCATATAAGGGATAGATAAAAGAAAAACATTTTACCTTTAAGCTAGCAGAGGGTCCACTCAGCTGCAAATGACATCTACACCCTCTGAGGTCACCCATCCCGGGAGGCCTACTTAACAAACCAAAAGACAATACCAAGATAATGCTTCATGCATATCCCACTTGCCTCTCCTCTGTTCTCTGGCTTGACTTCTCCTTTGGGCTCTCTTCTTAGGAGTTCAGTCCCACCTCCCTTTTATTCAAAGAGGAGCCTAATGATCTGTGCTTGCCCTGATGAGTCAACGATAATTAGCAATAGCCCCTGATAGGATTCTATCACCTTTAATAGAATGGGGCAGCAGGAGATCCTTGTGCCACGCTACTGTGTCACTAAAATTTCATATCTTCAGGTTCTGAGCAGTTACCCTCTGCCTGTCTGGTCTATTTGTTGTTCCCCTTTCCCTTACCTTCCACCTATTGTGCAGTGGGTTGTGGTTTTTTAGTATATATCCATATGAAAAGAGACCATCCTTTTCTTATGTTGGAAAATACCTAGCTTGGTGTGGAGTCTAGAAAAGCATTAATGATAACAATAATTCTTGCTCACATCATCAGTAAAAGGTGATGCACCAGCAATAACATAAATCAAGAATGGCCAAGATGTCTTCCAGCCAAAGGGGAAACTGAAAGGCTCAGAAAGTAACAAAGAAACATGCAAGCTGAGTTATTTTTACCTGCTGTTTTTATTTACGATAATAGTTTAATCTGTCCTACTCAAGTGTTTAAAAATTAAAGGCAAAACTGGCTTCTGTTCTGCACTGCAGATTGCTTGCCTGCCTTCCTGCCTTATAGCTCTCTTCTTTAGATTTTGCATTCATTCCATGCATGGAAATCCTACTGGTGTCAGTGGAAATTTTACACGCGAAAAGACTACATCCTATGAAATGGGGTGGTTCAGC
>NW_005842509.1:68124-72303 GCF_000455745.1 Alligator sinensis
TAGAGTACCGCAAATGCTGCTTATTGCACTATTGATTCTTACTAGACAAGGATTCAGCCAGCTATATCTGTCTTGTACTCAGTCTCTCTCAGGCTCAGACTGGAGTCATAGGTACAACTTGGTTACTAGGGAGTTATCTACCATGGAATTTTTTTTTCTTCTACTCAATAGAAAGGAGTGGACACAGCCAACTACCCCAAGCTATATCTGCAAGTTGGGCTGTTATATTAGCTTGCGAGGTGGTGGGAGAGCCCATTTGCATTGGGTAAACAGATACACCAGGGCAAACTTGAGTAAGGGAGCAGATGTATAACATTAACTCCATCTTTAGCCTTGTGCTAAAGTTACACCAGTATTTTTCAAGAGGTAATTGCATCCCACAAAAGAGAGACTTGTTGTGACATAAGGCATCGTGGATCTGTTCCTTTTCTTCTGCAGTGTAAAGACAATTTACTCTGTAGTAAATGTGTCATGTGTTTACACCCTGATAAGTCTTTTGGTAGGAACCTTTCCTTTGTTGCATGTTTGTACAATGCCATCAAGTCCAGAATCCTGTTTCTAGCAGAGCTCAGAAGCAGAGGAAACTAAAGAGGATAGTGGAAGAACCCCATAGTACTGAAATATGGGATAATCTACCCCCTTGATAAGCACCCCTTGTTTCAGGGGCACCTGGCTAAACCCCTAGGGACAGAAGTAAGGCTGGAAGCCATGTCTAGCAGAGATCCCCTGAACTTTTACTATGCATTTTCTACTTCAGGAACAGCTTTGTATGTTTTGAAAAAAGTATTTTATCTAACCAAGGGCATAGAGTAGGTTGTTTAGGCTGGGGGAGATCGCTTGTTGCTTAGTTGTTTAATTGCTGGCCTCGCTAGAGGAAAAGCTGTATCAACAAAGTTCCGCAGCTGGAAGGGGGGTTACTTGGGGGGGAGCTGGAAGGGGGGTTACTTGCTGGGCTTGCTACACATTTCATCACATCAGCAAGTTTAACCTGTTACGTAGCTATATAAGGCAGATGCCCACTGGGGTGGGGGTGCTTGCTTTGAGAACGATTGCCAAGCGCCACTTTCTGTGCAGAAATAAAGATTAAGTTGGATCCTTCACCCCTGTGTGTTTATTGGCACAAGCGCACCGGGCACGAACTCACTGTCCTTTGGGGACAACACCCTTGCCCCTACCTCAACAGGTTTCATCTTGATCTCCAGTACTTAACTCTGAAGGGTGACATTTAATATGCCTCCCAGAAGATTTGTTGTAATCAATTAGAACTCTTTTTATTTCTGATAACCACATAAATAGCTGCTTTTGGATCTGTCAAGCTCTTGGCCTCAGCAACCTGTGGAAATGGATTCCAGAGCTTAATAACTCATGGTGCGAAGAATCATTTTCTTTTCTCTCTGTCACCCACTATGCCCACTTCCTGGCTACTGAGAGAGACCTTCTGCTCCCAGCTGTTGACTGTTTGCTTTGCGCATCCCTTAGTCATTCATATCCAGTTTTCACTTCTCAAAGAAAACAGTGCAAGAAGAGTTGAATTCAGACCTCTGGACTGTGCATATTTCAGGCAGAGCTTCGGAAAACTGCAAGTGACTCTTGAGCCAGAGGTTGGAGTCATTGCTCTAACAATGAAATCCAGCTGTACTATGAACTGAAAGACAATGATCCAGAAGGAACACCAACGTTCCATTTCATGAGGATAGGAGGCAGCTGTGAAGTAAAGGCCCAGAACAGCAGAACAGGGCACCATGCACATTCACCATGTAGCCTGAGGAGACAGAGAAATGGAGGAATCAGAGCCAGAGGCTACAGGATTGAATGCATCTAGGGGTACGAAATCGCAGTAATGGTATCCATAGATCATGGTCCCTCTTTCACCTGTGGGTTTGGAAATGTATTCCTCCCATCTGTCCAAGCTTAGCACAGGGTACCTCAGCCCATTTACTCTGTTGTGTGCAAGTACTGTGAATTTTACCCTATATGCTTTATAGCTGTTTCAGTGACCTGTGAGTATACACAGGAAAACTATCAAGGACTCTGAACTTCTTAAAATTCAAAAGATAAGGCTGGATGTATAATTTTTTTGGTTTTGTTTTAACTCACAGGAACAAATAACCCAAGTTAGAAACAGACATTGAACAGTGGCTCTCTGGCTGTTCGAGAGAAATACAAAACATTTGCAAGAAATGATTATTTTTTGGCAGCATAGCTTGATCCATAGTTTAAATCCTCATTTACTCAGTGCACATATTTACTGCTGCAAGTGGAATAATTACCGCTTGGAAACCACTATTCAGTCCAAGACATGCTGAATGCCTCAATTTTCTAAAAATATGAATCTCAAAAACTGTTTTGATTTTACATCCTCCTTCACTTTCAATTTGAAGATTTAAGTGGAAGATAATAAATGATGATGAAGAGCTATCATATAGCAGCATAAGATTAAAATTAACATACACCTGTAAAGGATTCCAAAATCTAGCTGCTGTCAGGGCTATATAGTAGCTTTAAAGCACTTCTATTTTAGTCAGTATGGTGCTGTGTTGCCTGATTGGGGAGTACTCTTCATCAAGCTCTGTGTTGATGTCAGTAGTGTAACTAAGAGAAGGCAACTGGGGCAACAGTCACATTCATGAGTTTAGAGAGGGCACGAACATAGCAGTCCCTGCTACTGTTCCCCCACCTACTGTGCCACTGCTTCATGTGTTGTTGCCCTCATGAGTACAGAACTCTTGGGATAAACAGGCTGTCTCCCTGTACCAGTCTTGCTTTGTGAGCCAGAAAGGAGGAGTATACTATGGCCTCACCTCTTCCATTTTGCGTACTCTGTGGCTGTGGAAATGCAGATAGAGATTAATCCCTGTGTTCACGTCAGCAGAGAAACTATACTATGGTTGGCCCTTTACATGGACAGAAATGGAGGGAAAGGCTCTTTGTGCTATCCATCAATGCCCTCATATGAGAGAAAATTGATTTGGCAGTATGTGTCTTATCCATGTTCCATACTCGACTACATCCTGTCACAGTTCTCAGTTCCTTTAAAAACCTTGCGTTAATCTTTAATGACTCTCTGAGCCAGTTGAAGAGCTACAGTGATTGATTGTAGAGCAGTCTCTGGTCCAACATATGGACCAGATGATGATAAATTAGGAATAGAAGGGGAGCTAGGAGTAATACTTGGAGTCCTCAAACTTAGTTCTAATGGGCTCACCAAAACTCAATGAAATCAGTGGGAGGCTTTCCTGGACTTCAGCTGGGTTTGGGTCACTTCTTTAGAGTACCATAATTTTTTTGTTCTGTTACAAGAATTCTGCTTAAAGCAGTAAAACTGTCAAAACTGTAGAAAGTGAGTTACCAGTGCCTATCATCAGAGCAGCTGTATTCTGCATCCTTTGCAGGGCTTTAGATATTGTCTCTGTAATTTTGAATGGGCAAAGCAGGTAGACAATAGGGCTGTGAGAAACTTTGGTCACTGATTCAATTCAGCGGAGATCTGGCCTGATTCAGTGGCCAAATCTCTGAATCCAAATCGAATCAGGAGACCCATTAATCTCTCTGAATCAAATCGGAAGCCTCTGATTTGATTCAGAGAGATTTGGAGACAGTCAACGATTCAGACATAGACACAGCTTTATGTTTTTTTTTACATACTTCAAGGAACGAGGTGGCTCATGAACGCCGAGATAATGGAGCAGATGGAGCATCCCACTGGAGTGCTGGGAGGTCTCCAGCGTGCTCAGCAGTGTCACAACCCAGTGATTTTTGGTGCCTGGGCACAATGGGATTCTCTAGCCACATGAGAGCCTCTGGCACAGCGAGGGTTTTGCTGCAATTGAGAACCCACATGCAGGAGAGAGTTCCCGCCAATTTGCAGTTTCCTTTGCAGGATGCATTTCTTCTTTGCAGCACAGAAATGCACGGTGCAAAGAGTTCCCGCTATTCGAATGTAAATTTGTGCCCCGCTATTGGCCAGTGCTAAATTATTCACACGTGGCGGCTAGTAATTGGCTCGCTGGCCGTTTAAAATTCTGCGCGACTTCCGCCCAAGTCAAAGAGCTTTGAGCACGCTGCAGAGTGCCTCTGAAGTTATCTGACTTGCGGCTGCCGATCGATAGACTGATCACCTATCGATCTTTCTTCCCGTCACCGAGCGCAACCCCAGCGTACCCCTTTCCCCGCCGGCTT
>NW_005842509.1:73676-74367 GCF_000455745.1 Alligator sinensis
TGGAAGCTATAGATGCCTGCGTGGAGGTATACGGAGGAGCAAATGCTGTTACACTCCGACTCTTTCTGAACCCGATGGCAGGTCAACCAGTGGGAAGTCTTTTAGGCCATCTCCCACAATTACAGGCACTCATGAAGCAAGGTGAAGAAGACTCTAATGATATAAGGGATCGACCTTCAGCGTACCTAGCTGCAACACTGAGGCCTAGACGTCAAGGGTATACCCCTCGACGAGAGCCATGGGGGGTCACCTCCAAGAACCCCGAAGGAAAGAACCCTAAAGGAAAGAAACATGTTTGGATTTCTTCTTGCTCACTCCGGACTTACAAAGTCTCAGTTGTGACTTTTGGGAGACAGGGCCCAGACTAGTATGGCCGAAGCATTAGGATTTAATTTCAAGGACCCGCCAAAAAACAAGTAGTGGCCATCGGTTCCACTGGCGGCCTTCTCCACCTCAAACCCAACCCTACTGATTTGTCCTAGGGGGCATCAACATATCCAAGGTCACCGATACCCCCTAGAGGCTCACTGAACGATGGGGGATCTCAATACCGCACCCTCATCAATCTCACCCACAAGTTCACAGAGGAACAGTTCAACGGTTGGGACAGTATCCTAATACCTATTCTGTCCAATTAGAAGAGAAGCCCGATCGTCCTCCTATTATAGTTCATCACAACTGGATGACTCGC
>NW_005842509.1:75078-97394 GCF_000455745.1 Alligator sinensis
GTTGGCTCGCTAGCCGTTTAAAATTTCGCGCGACTTCCGCCCAAGTCGAAGAGCTTTGAGCACGCTGCAGAGTGCCTCGGAAGTTATCTGACTTGCGGCTGCCGATCGATAGACTGATCACCTATCGATCTTTCTTCCCGTCACCGAGCGCAACCCCAGATGTACCCCTTTCCCCGCCGGCTTCGAATTGCGGACGGAATAACTGGCTTGGGCCACGCCAGCTGGAACAACTCATGTGGTTGTTCAGACGTCCGGACCACCTGCGTCGTGATTGCAAGCGGCGTGAGTAAAGTTTTTTGCAACCAATAAGTTGTGTCTGCCTCTCCATTCACCAGCCCGCCCTAACGTACGACCAATTTCTAACGTAACTCGAGTCGGCTTTGGCAGTCCGAGACAAGCAGTAGACCTAGAAGTGGACCAGAAGCACTTCCGGTCCACTTCCAGGTCTGCCACCAAGCACGCGGAGGGGCCCTCCCTTGCTCCTGTGGGATGCTCCATCCACCCCACCATCTCAGCATTCATGAGCCACACCTGGTATCTCGAGGTATGTAGAAAAATCATATAAAGCTGTGTCTATGGCCAAATCACTGATTCTCCAAATCAGAATCGAATCTTCAGATTCATCTCAATCAGTGAATCGAATCACTGTCTCCCAAATTGGGCTGAATCCAAATCTGAATCGAATATGGCCCACTTCGCACACCCCTAGTAGGCAACCACACTTTAAGTAATAGGTTTTCATTTGTTCCCGTATAGGTGGGAGGTTTATCTATGCAATGGCTTGTGCAAATTTGAAAACCGCCTGGGAAAATTCAGCCTCCAAATAATTAATACTTCATTCTTTGCACAAATAAGATGGACTTAAACACAAGCAAACAGGAATTCTTGTTTTGTCTCTGTATATTTGTTTGTATCCTGTTTTCTAATATTTAGCCCAAGAGCTAAAATAAACAACTGCTTCCTTTCAGGGATAAATTTAGGGATTACTTCCAAAACTTCAACAAGGCCTTTTACAAGATGGATAAAAATAGAGATAGCTATATAACAATAGATGGCCTGTGCAGGATACTGCAGGAATTAAACTATTCTCTCAATGAAGATTAGTTCAACCGCCTTCTATGCAGGTTTTCATTCATTCTCTTTGGGCCCAGTTCAGCAACATACTTAAGCATGTATTTCATTTAACATGTCCTGACAAAGTCAAGTACCTGCCTGCTTAAGATTACCCCTGTGTTTAAGTATTTTGCTAGACCTAGTGTCACAGGCCAGCTGGGCACTGTGAGTGGATCAATTTAGTTGCAGGCTGACTGAGTGCTGCAACTGTATCAGCCACTGGGCTGTTTGGTTTGGGATCGAGGAGGTGGAGTTGGGAGTGAAGCAATGACAAGTTTCACTTATAACAGTAAAAATGAATTTTAATTATAACAGCAAAAAATATAGTTTACACGTATAACAGTTAGTAAAAAGGTTAAGCTAATAAACAGACAACATAACAATAAAAGATAAAAGTTGGCAGTGATAATAAAAACAGACAGACAAATCAACAAAGAGTTCCCACTTGGTTAGCAACTTATCAATAGTCCCTCAGTGTCAGGTACAGTCAAGTTGATTCAGCGAAGTCAGGCATCCCCGATCCATGCTGTCAGAGGAAATACCAGGGAGGATCCCTCAGTCAGGATCCAGTCCTCGCTTGCTCTGGAAGTAAGGGATACGGGGGGCATGGGACAGCAATGACCATTCTGTTCCATCCTTCCTGCTGGTCACTTAACGTGCATGTTCTTTTATATCCTGTTCTATACTAATCTGTTGGCTATAGAGCCACTCACAATCTTACCCTATGGGGTTAAAAGGTGTTAGAAATCATTATAATAGGTTACCGCCCAAGCTTGGGTTTACCCAATAAGCAAATCACACCACATCACTTTGGGGTTTGAAATGAGCAATTTCCCACCCAAGTCCATCCTACTTAAATTTTTTTTAAGGTGTGTTAATTATACCTTGTGGTTAGGTTTGTTAATCTTACTGACCTTTGAGCAAAAATTTATTAAATCAGCTAAGTCTGCAGTTTCATTTTTTTAGTTCTGTTTTTTAAAACTTATGCCAGTCTCATGATTGATACAAAGTTATATATAACGTTATGGGTTATACTCCAGACAGGCCGGAAGCGTCTGCAGGAAGCAGTTTCATAAGCTCTATTTTTGCCAATATTTATTATGTGCCTTATCAGATACTCTCAAAAACCAGATTTAGGTCACCTGGTCGTAGAAGGAAATGAGATTGGTCAAGCAAGACCTACCCGCAACAAACCTGTGCTGGCTATCCCTTAAGATGTTGACATCGGCCAGTCCATTAAGGATGGCCTCTTTAATAAACTTTTCTAAGATCTTCCCTGGGATAGAAGTCAGGCTAATGGGCCTATAGTTAGCCGGATCCACTTTCCTCCCTTTCTTGAAGATAGGCACCACATTGGCCTTCTTCCTATGTCAATATTAAGATTGCTAGAATTTTTTTAATCCTACCAATATGTCAATATATACATTCTGTTTTGCATATGGATGTCATCAACACACATCAAGAAATAGAATCTCTTCTTTTAAGGTGTAAGGGGCATGAAGAACTTACTAATAAATATATCCAGTTTTCTGTCTTATGCAAACCCAACAAGACACATTCCTCAATGTCATTGGGTTTTGTTCTCAATCTACCATCAGACCAGACTTAAAAAAAATAACAAACTCTTTTCACAGTTCATCTTCAATTGAGTGATCAACTTTTTATGAATTGACACCCTAATAAGAATCTGCTGCTTGTTTCTTTCTCAAAGACCTCTTAATGATAAACACCTCCATTTGTTGTAATTTTGTGCAGATTATTCCTTTCTAGGTCCAAAACAGACTTCTCTAAATAATACAGAGTAGATTAGCATATGTATTTGGTTTTATTACTAAAATTTTAATGCCAACTTGGCAATTTATTTCTTTGCTGAAATGGTGTTGATTATTTCCTTTTCCACAGTGCCTCCAATAGCCAGCTTGACACTAGCAATACGTGGGAGTGATGTGCAGCTGCAAGATGCAAAATCAGGGCTCTTGAATGTATTTTCTTAGTAGCAGATATTGGGTCTGTGTTTAATTTATTTTCCAGCTTGTTTTCATAATGCTTCTTTTTTATTTAACCGACTCTCTGTATTAATTAGACATTCTTATAACTGGATACTCTGGTGATTGGTGGCTTAGGCATTGGTCCTCAGTGATTTGCGATGAAAACAGATGACAAGGCTACATTACAGTAATTTATTCTATTACTAGGGAATATCAGACTATGGGACCACCTACTAGTAAGTCCTTGATGCTTCATGGCCTGCTTTCCCCACAATACCTGTAGCAGTTGTCAGTGATTTATCACAGCATGTTTTATCACAGCACAACAAATGTACTCACTGCTCATAGAATTATCTCTAGATAGTCTTTGGGTGAGATCCTACTCTCATTTATCCCGGGTAAACCTGACTCCAGTGGAAGCCAATGGATTTCCACTTTGACTAATTTCCTAGCAAATTCTATGAACAGACTGTACTGGATGTGTACTGGGGTAAGTGACAGAAAAATTTGCTCTTTGATATTGTGACTTTTTTGTGGTTCTGAACTCCGCAAGCTGACCCTTACCTGGCCCTCTGTATTAAAATTAGACATTCTTGTACACTACAAGTCAGAACTATTCCTTTTTCTTTGTTGTAAATCTAGTAAACATTGTTTCATTTAATGGCTTTTTATCATGAAGCACTGGAAAAAGGCTCTTTAAAGAATTAAGTAATTTTATCCACTCCCCTTCTAAATCTTCTCTTTTTCATTCTAAATAATGCAGTCTATCTACAAATGTAAGTCTTGTCTTAATTCTAGTTTTTTTATGGTGAAACATTCTTGAAGTAATAGGAAGAATGCAGTTTTGTAAAGAAGTCCTCTGCAAAACATCTCAAAACCCCAAGGCAAGAATGCTTTTCCCATGCTGCTTTTTGATGCAAAAATGTATTTGCTGTTTATACCTGGAGCTATCTATAAGCATGCGTGTAACCCACTGAATTTCCTCTGTGACAACGAGCAGTTCTCTTCAGTGCCTGTGATGTGCCAGATACTACTAAAAAATGTGAGAGCAGACTTCAGGGAGTTCAGGCCAGATTCTCCAGTACAATCTGGCCCTAGCCAGCCAAACACAGAATTCTCTGTTGTGGAAGGATTTCTCCAGTTCCTGTGCAAGGCACTCCAACTTTCAGACCAATGCGCAGGCTGAGGGAGAAAGAATATATGTCAGAGGCAGAGTAAGGCTGACCTCTACTATACTGTACTTTCACTTGTCTCTGACACCTTACAGAAGTGGCTTAGGTTAAAACAGCCCATCAGCTGCTTGGTTATTGCCAGTGGTGCAGTCAGGAAGCTGTAAAAGGTGCCATGGTGACCCTATGTCAGATGGACCTCAAATACCCTTCCATTACATGAAGACTTGATTTGCTTTCCTACCACTTGATGAATAGTAGGTAGTTTGTCCAGTGGCTAAAAACAGAAGACCGGGAGTCAGAACTCCTGAGTTCCATCCCTGGGAGTAACTGCCTAGATGATTTTCTTAGGATTGATTTTTGGATGTGCACAGCAGGGGAAAGTCCTGCCAAAAGCAATAGGAAACACAAGCACCTTTGAAAATCAACATAACAATCTTTCTTTCTCTCAGTTGCCTTGTCTTTAACACAGTGATAATGAAGCTTCATAGGGTATTATGAAGCTCAAGTAATTCTTCAAAAGCATTTTTAGATTCTGGGACGAAAAGACTTTTGTACAGGGCAAAGTGCAAACCATCTTTTTGTTCTTGTTTGCACAGTGTTTAATACAATGGAGTCCTGGACCCTGACTGGGGCTCCTGGACACATGTCAGAAAGCAAATAATAATCCATATAATTAATTAGTAGCATTAATAATGGGAAACATCTTTTAAAAATGTGGTATCTGATTCTGGTTTTTTCCCCTTAGCTTAGGAATCAGCATTCATGACAGCAAGCTCTCTTATGTTGATTTCCTGAGAGCCTTTGATGATAGCAGAGCATCTAAATACCAGCAGAGACAAAAGCAGGCTGCACCACCTGCAAGTTGCACAATGCTCAGCTTAAAAAAGACCCTAAGATCAAAGAAATAGTTACATCTTCATACGATTTGTTATACAAGGTAAGTTGTATGTGGCCAGAACATGACATTTTTTGTCTAGCTGGGTCCAGCCCAGTTGTTTGCTGCTCAGAAAGGGTGCCCCAAATCCCAGAGCAGTAGAAGCAGGGTTCACTATAAAAGTATCATGTTCAGTCTTATGGGAGAAAGCATCTATCTTAGTTCTGTAGCATTAGCTCCTGGTAGTTACAGGAAGCAATAACAATAAGCCTAGAGCTCTGGGAGGGGAAAGACTGGGGAGTAAAAAAGAAAAAATGGGATCTCAAAGCCGTCCTACAGAATTAATTAGTCCTGTATGAATTGGGCTCTTCCAAATTGCCACTCACATCTTACAGCTTTCCTGAGCTGGGATTTATTACACATAGAGACAACATCATGGGGTGGTGGGTCATTATGATTTACCAGCATGAGCTAAGAAAGCTCATTTTACCATGGAGTTACACAGGCCATCCCAGAGGCAGGGTCTAATCTACTGAATAGACTTTTAGACTGGACATCTAGAAGTGTTCCATTATCAGCTCTGCTCTTGAATTTCTTGGAGGTTTTGGAAAAGACACTTACCTTCTTTGTGCCTTGGTTTCCCCACTTGGAAAATGGGGAGAATAATAATTGCCTGTCTTTAAATAGCATTTGGAGATGTCTTTGGAAGAAAAGTGTCATGCTTTATTTTGTAGTCACTACTATAATCCTCAAATCTCCTGAAACCCTGAAACCAAAAGGAGACATAGAAGTGCCCAATAGAAACATGTTAGGATTAGTCTTAAGGATAGGGAAGAACAATCAATGAGACCTTGATGGAAGCATTCCCCTTCCATAAATAGAATCACAGGGCCAAGTGAGCTGAATGGACACTTTGGTTGTGAGAAGTGACATTCACATGTTTATAAATGATGTCAGAGGGTTAAAAAAGGTTCTGTTTCCTTGAAGGTTGTCTCCATTTTGATCTGCCCAGACCCATATTTAGTTTAAGAATTACTTATTTTAGACCTTGGATGCTGCTAATTATACCATGCCACAGGAGCACTCATGCAGTAGTTGCTGTTAAGTATTTTCAACAGTGCTATGCATTATAGAATTATAGAAAATTAGGGTTGGAAGGGACTTCAGGAGGTTTCATAGTTTCATAGTTTTAGGGTCGGAAGGGACCTAATAGATCTTCTAGCCCGACCCCCCGCCAGGGCGGGAGAACAACAAAAGAACCCAAAACAAAAAACGGGACTCAAATGAATCCAGCCAGGTAGGTATCCAGCCTCTTCTTAAAGATCCCCAGGGTAGGGGCCAGCACCACCTCCCTTGGAAGTTGGTTCCAGCTCCTAGCCGCCCTAACTGTGAAGTAGTTTTTTCGGATGTCCAATCTGTACCTCCTCTCCATCAACTTGTGCCCATTACTCCTTGTTATGCCAGCGGGGGCTAGGGGAAACAGTGTCTCCCCCAAACCCTTCTGGTTCCCCCTAGTGAGTTTATAGACGGTCACCAGGTCCCCCCTCAGCCTTCTCTTGTGGAGGCTGAATAGGTTCAGGTCCCGCAGTCTCTCACTGTAGGGTCTGCCCTGTTGTCCCCAGATCATGCGGGTGGCCCTCCTCTGGACCCTCTCCATGTTGTCCACATCCCTCCTGAAATGGGGCGCACAGAACTGGACACAATACTCCAGCTGCGGCCTGACCAGCGTCGCATAGAGGGGGAGGATCCCCTCCCTGGCTCTACTCGAGATGCACCTGTGGATGCACGACAAGGTCCGGTTAGCCCTGCCAACCATGACCTCTCATTGTCGGCCCATGTTCATCTTGGAGTCAATAATGACACCAAGATCCCTTTCCGCCTCCGTGCTCTCAAGTAGGGAGTTTCCCATCGTATAAGTGTGCTGCTGGTTCCTAATACCCAAGTGCAGCACCCTGCACTTGTCCGTATTGAAACACATCCTGTTCCTGTTTGCCCACCCCTGTAACCTATCCAGATCCTTCTGCAATCTCTCTCTCCCTGCTAGCGTGCTCACCTCCCCCCAAATTTTGGTGTCATCAGCGAATTTAAACAGGTTGCTTTCCACCCCAGCATCAAGATCGCTGATGAAGAAATTGAACAGCGCAGGCCCCAGGACCGAGCCCTGGGGGACTCCACTACCCACCTCCCCCCAAGTCGAGTATGATCCATCCACCACCACCCTCTGAGTGCGACCCTTCAGCCAATCTGCAATCCATCTGACTGTGTAGGCATCTATGCCACAGTCGCCTAGTTTATTAATTAGGATGGGGTGAGAGACGGTGTCAAAGGCCTTGCTGAAGTCCAGAAAGACTACATCCACCGCGACACCTGCGTCCATGGCCTTTGTGACCTGATCATAAAAGGCAATCAGGTTGGTCTGACATGATCTCCCCCTAATAAGTCCATGCTAGGTCATCTAGTCCAACCCCAAATATAGATATAGGACTCTCAATAGCACAGCATAGCATTTATATTAAATATTACTTGTGCCCACTTGTGTTGAATTCTCTCTCACTTACTGGACAGCCAAAGTACATCTTGCAGTAAACTCAGAGTTACCTGACTAAAAAGTAGGAACGATTCTATTACTGTCTCTCAGTGTGTAAGCGCCCCCATTATAGGAATCAGATTGCCCAACAGAAACATGCAGATATCTCTTTATTCTTATAATGGGAGCACTTACACACCTGGGCACATCTATATGTGCACTTTAATGAGCATTAACCTATTTTAATGCACGTTAAAGCATCACAAAAACCATGCTCTTTAGCTAATAATGCACATTAAAATAGGCTAATATGCATTTTTCTAGTACCTGACAATGGAGGTACTAGATTTCATGCACATTCTGTAAAGCACATCAATGAACGTGTAGATACCCCCCACCTCCTCAGCGTGGGTAATAGACTTCTCCTACATTTTTGTGGTGTAACTCAGAACTGGTTGCAAACTGTACTTTGATTATAGGAAATAGAATCCCACACTGTCTATCTTGTCAGGAAAAAACAGCTTTTGATCCTAGCAAAATTTGGGGAGGCAGACTCTGCTTTGTCAATGGAGATAGTAATTTGGAGGTTATGTGATACAAGAGCCCATCCTTTGATATGAAACAGCTTCTGTCTTATCGTTTAGCTCGGAAAGGCTAGAAATAGGTGTCACCTAATGATGTGGATCACCTGTGTTGCAATTTGTCATGGCACAACCAATCCACTTCATTGGGCAAAACACATCACCACTCGTCCTGTCCCAGGTGGTGTGGGAAAGGGGGTGATATGATATCCCTTCTTTCCCCGCTCAGTCAGACCCACTCCCCCATGATCAGGGCGGGGATGGGGAAGTGGTGTCACTTCTGCAATCACAGGAGATAGGTCTGGGTGAGCAGGGAACCCCAGTTTCCACACTTATGAAGAGGCATGGGTGCCCAGGGTTGCTGGAAAGTATGAGCAGCTCACACTGCAGCTCACTACCTTTTGTTGCACCTCTGATTTTCCTTTGATGTGGTGCAACACAGTGTAATAATGTCTATTAACTTGCTATTTGTACCACTCTAAACTTTTTTATGGTGGCACAAATGAGATGTCCAGCAATGTCTGTTTCCACCCTCAAAAACCAGGACTTTGTCCAAGAAGAATCATGTCAAACACCCTTGTGTGGGAGAGTATGATAGCTTCCCTCTCCTTTCTGAGGCCTTTCACAGTTACTTAAAGAGATGTACTAAACAACCTGGTCTCAAAAACAGGAAAAGGTGAAGTTAAAAGTGGAGTTTAGTACAGTTCAGTTTACAAACCAAAAACCATCACCAAATTTTCTTTAAAAAAATCTATTCTTCAGACAAAACACAAAAAGTCTTCAAATGAATAGTTAAGTTATATAGCTGGAACCTCTCTGCAATGTATTCATTTCCCAGTCATCTTTACCATGCCTGGGTTACACTGCCTACCCCAACCTTGACTATCCCATCATTGTGAAAAAAATATAGGCCAAGATTAAAAGAATACTGTTACATATTCAAGGGATCTATTTATAATATGAAGTGTATTGCAGAATTACTTTAGCAAATAATGTCAAGTTTTCTGTATATACAATAGTTAATGTTATTAAAATATGAAGCCATTATTTATAATAATGTTCATAAAAATGCTCTTCAACCTATGAAGCCATGAAGAAACATATAGAACTTTGCCATAATTGTGACTGGGACTATCTTAATTTCAAAACTTGTATGACATTTAAATCAATTGTTTTTATATCTTGCATCTTATGCCTATTACAGACTAAAATAAGGTGACAGAATTAAATTGGGTTGGTGGTACTAATTGAGTGGGTGGCATAGGGAATGCCTAGCAGTTGATTGCCTCCTGATATCTTCTTTTGATACACTCAGGTTGCCTGAAATTGGCCATACCTCCTCTAGTTCTTTGCATTCTCTTAAATATCCTGTGTTGGAATGGAATCCAGGATGCAATGAAATTAATCCATTTCCTCTGGACTAAAGAGTCATTGGAAAACTCCCCCTAAACACACGGAACAGGTACTATACCAGGTAAAGCACGAATGCAGGTACTAAAATGAGAGGTCATGTGCTCATCTCTCATCTATGCCTTTAAACAGAAGAAGAAAACCTGAGAATGGAGGTACTTCTCAAAGCACATGTCGACACGTGCATTTATGCCATCTTAAATTTACTGTGAGGCTTCCAATTCAATTCAAAGAGATTAATGGGTCTTCTGATTTGATTCAGATTCAGAGATTCAGCCACCGAATTGGGCTGAATCTCCTCCAAATCAAATAAGTGACCGAAGCTTTGCATGGTCTAGTGTGGACTGACTTGGAACTAAACTTAGTCCCAAGTCAGTCCACACACAAAGTGTTACTGTTCAGTAACTAATTGGGTGTAAATTTGATACCTGCATGATCCAGGTATCAAATTTACACTCAAGTCAGTTTAATGTGCACTATGGGTGTGCATGTGTGCCTGTACTGCTCAGTAATTTTGGTTACTGCGCGGTAAAGGCACACATGTAGATGTGCCCAAAATGTATTTTTGGCAGTAGAGAAAGTTAAGATAACGTCAGTAGAACAGCCAGTCAGAAGTCTTCAGATGCTGCAAAATAGGTACAAACTAGTACACTCAATCAGTTCAATTTCTCCTTACTTAAGACAGACATCTCAAACATTTTTGTTCATTTCTTTTTTTGTCTGATAGATCATAGTTGCATAGTTGGGTATTTTGAAATAATTTGCTATAAAATGTCTACCTGCTCTTACCACGTATTTAGCCTTTAGAAGATGTTGTAATTTAGTGAAAGATGTGTTTGTTTAATGCACATGAATATGGTATGATTTTTGTTTGATTTTATAGAAATGCTGTTTGATTTCAGAATAGTCGGTAACTGTCCCATCCCAGTAGGACTTCATCAAAATGGTTCAAACTCCTTTTGTTTCTTCATATGCAAAATGCCTGTAGATCTCGTTCAATTATAAACATTGGCCACTAATAAATGGCAATGCTAAAAGGAAAACGGTTTTGATATACTAAATGTTTTTACAGTGACTTCCCTCTTTATTTTCTTAGGCTTTTTCCTTGTTTGCTATGGATGGCACTGGGTTAGTTAAAGTGCTGGAGTTCCATCAGGTACTTGACCATTTCTGTTTTAAATTATCGAACAAACAATTCAGGCACCTTTTCAAGAAGCTGAAGCTCTGTGAACCACACACAGTAGATTGGAAAATTTTCTTGCATAATATTCGCCTCCTCTCAGACGTAAGAAAATTTAGCAAGCTATAGGATGTTTCATTGAAAGATGAACCCAGACCCCTTCAAAATGAATGAATGAAAAGACTAGGCATGTTCAATACTCAGATGCTGGCATCTTTTTTCTGTTGGCACTCATCCTTATGAGTTCCCCCATGTAGGCAAACCCTTGGATCGACAGGAATTTGTTTGCAGCATTGTTGCCATAAGATGCTAATTTGGGATGGAATTGGATGCAACTTCCTCTGTGGAAGATCTCTTGATGTCTGTGGATGTTGAAGGTTCTATTGAGTAAGCAGTGAGTTAAGAGAAATGAATAGAAGTCTACTAAACATGGCTTTCAATGGTTAGTCAAATATTTTGCTATGAACAAAAGTATTATAACATGAGTGGCAAGTATACATCTCAGAAGTTCAAATTCTGAGGGCTTATCTACCTAAGGAAGTTGACACAGATTAAAAGAGTGTATTAAGTTAAAACAGAATCAGTCTTGTTGATTATCATCTTGTGTGAAATCTCTCTTTCTAGTATATGGGCCCCTTTTTCCAAATTAGGTTAATCCACTTGCAAAGCAAATTGAGATAAGCTAGTTTAAGGACAATTTCACTCTGATTTTGTGTGTCCAGAAAAGTATTTAATGTGGTTTATCCAATCCATCTTAACAACGTATTCATATTAAACTTCCTGAATATTCTCAGCCCCGAGTAAATATAAAGGAAATTTAAATTGGCAGAAATTACAACTGTTTCTGATGTCCTCAGTGAGCACGTTGCACCAATTTAAACTTCCTCTACACTTGCTTAAGATTCACTTCCATTTAATTGTGCCTGAGTCTGGTTCCTATGGGCAGACACTTGTGACCACATGGATTCCTATTCAAGTTTCTGGCACTCCACACAAATGTGTGTCTGTCTGCACAGATCAGATTTCAGCACTGAGACTTTAGTAACGCTTCCCTGCATGTAATAATTAACAGAAGTACATGTGGTGGGCCAGTAGGGGGTGCTCCTGCATTGAGCCACCCACCTCACTGTGCCCGACCACCTTCCAGGTTCCGAGTGCCTCCCTGGGGGCGCCTCTCGTTTGTCTGACCCCCTTCCTGGACCACACCCACTAGCCTGGGGGTTCCACTGCCACCACCCAGGGCTGGGCTTGATTCTGGATTTGTGCACCCTGGGCAACACAGGCCTAGTAGCCCTCAAGGGTACTTGATTCACTTCAAGAACTTGGGATGCTTCCCTCAGTCAGAAGCACAAGTAGCGGTCTCCCTTAGTCAGCCGGACCAAGGGAACCCCCAGGCATAATCTAGACCCACTCCCAATAAGTCTCCCACACTAGGTACAAAGGAGAACTTTATTGGTTACAAAGGGTAGGGTTAGAATAGGGTACAGGGTAGAGCAATAGCAGAGAAATCCCATAAAGCAAACTCCCCTGGCTGGGTAGCCTTTGATCACGCATCTGAGTTATTGCAAGTTATATATCTCATTAGATCTCAGGTAGCTCACAAGTATCATCCAGAGGCAGGTGGAGATTCCCTTTGGAGACAGACAGTTCCTTGATCATGAGTTTTGAGAGAGAGAGCAAGTTTCAGATGGTTCAGCTCTTCTCACTCTCTGAGTCTTCCTCATGGCTGTTGCCCCCTCCTCCTGGGCAGTCCTTAACTTATATAGCCCTTGTGACCTCATTTACCTGGTCCAATGGAGGCCAGGACCTGTTGGCTGTCAGCCAACCAATTTGAAATGCATCACTAGTTGCTGGGCAGTCTGGCAGTTGCTAACTCCCCAGGGAGTCCAAGCCCCTCACCGAGGTATGATACCAGTCACATAGGCAGAGGAAGCAGGTTTCCCCCCTCCCTCAGGAATGTATCCAGCTTAGGTTACCTAAAGAGATAGGGTAAGGTGTGTATCCTCTGCTGGGCCCATCCTAACCAAATTGTCACAGAGCAGAGTTTTTAGGGAGAAACAGAGGTGGCCTTCCGGCACAGTATGTAAGAAACTATGGGCTAAAGAAGTCATTATCTTGTTTTAATATACATATTCCTTCACCTTCTTCTAGTTCCTTTGTATGTCTTACTACAGATTCCTTACACAATGGTGAGTGAGTGTAAGTGAATCCAAGCAGAGGCATAACTCGGCAGGGACGTAGTAGTTAGGCATAGGACATGGACTGCCAGTGGTAGGGGTAGCTACAATTTTTGTGTCTTTCCTAAGTTGGTGCCCAGGGTTAATGTGTCTGTCCCCTCTGCTCCCCCCTCCCCCTGTGCTTAATTTGTGCCAAAGTATAACGGAGTTTAAGCTACGCTACTTTGCAGTTCATTCATGGATTTGGCCAAAAGCAAGAAAAACATTTTGTGTGTGTTAACAAAGTAGTTCTAAAAATGTAATATAACTTGCATCATATTCTTTAAAGAAGCAGCTACTGGTAACATTTGCACAATAACGCTTGAAGCACAAATAAAATGAAAAAAATTCCACATGACCACCCAATGGAAAAAAAACCATATAAAAAGCCTTTCACTTTATTACTATGGCAACAATAGAATGTTGTGCAAAACAAATCCATATAGAACTATATGGTAATTAAATATTATGTCATAAAGTAGCAACTGAAAAGCCAATGTGATCTTTATTAAATGTCTGTTTATATTCCAAATCAAAAAGTCTGTTAGAAATTAAATAACTGCAAGGTTTGTTTTGAAGAGGAAAAGAGCACTTGCAATTTTAACATCAAGAACGACCCATAAAAAGCTTCAAAATGTTTGTAATGTACTGCAGACTTTATAGATTTATAGGCATGTCAGCTGCTAATAGAAGTTGTTAGATTTATGATAGTGTTTATTATAAGTGTAACTGTGACCCATTTTATAAATTGGCTTGAAATATATATTTTGATTTTGATTTTTGTGAATTTAGCATTTACATTTACAGTATTGTATCTTTTACCACATCCCTTATAACAGGCAATGCCTAGTTAAATACAGGTGGAGGAAAAGTAATTTTATTTATAGTTCTTTTTAAAAAGCCTGTTGATATTATTTTTCAATATTTAAATTTTCCAACATATTACCAAAATGAAATTTTATCTAACATTATGACGTAGATTTACAAGTGTGATCTATTGTGATCTACGCAGATATAGGTTTAATAATAGTCGATTTCTGTTTACTTCATGTTATGCCTGTGTAACATTGGATTTCAATGGAGTGATGCCAGTGTAAATCCTCTTGTAGGAAAGAGGTTGATCAGTCCCAACAGATGTGTTGTTTTTAAAGCAGTATATGTGTATGTTATTGTAACAGTCCTTTGGCAAGTTTTAAAGTTAGTTAAGTTTGATAGCCAAGTTTTTATTCTATTGTATCTTGATCCTCAAGAGGCTCTCTCACCAACTGCTTTTGTACTCATTGTTTCAAGATGCTGAGCATTTTCCTTCCAGGGAAAAGGAGGATACCCAGTATCTTATAGGAGCTGCTCAGGTCTCTGTACAGAAGTTTGGTTGGTTTTTTTTTTTAACTCAGTGAATTAAGCCTTTTCTGTGCCACAGGTGGATTAGACAGGATACGTCCATCAGTCAAAATCCAAATCAGGCCAAAAGGGGAAATTAAAAAAATTAAAAAGCACCAGATCCATAAAATGGTCTCCGCCATTTTGAGTTCAAACTAAAATTCCCTTCCTTTGTAATGTCATCCCATCCTGGGGTCAGCATTCATCCCTAGATGAACATGCAATCAACAGAGGAGACTAGATATTAAAATATTCACTTCATCCAAATAAGCAGCAATTTTGACTTGTAAAGTATGTAGCTAAATTAATGACCTACGCAGCTCTTTTAGGCACATTATGGAACATGATCATTATGTTATACAACTTGATCATTGAAGTATATTAAAAAGTAACAAGTAAAATATTCAGCTTGATCATTAAAGTATGGAAAATTTACTGAACTAGTAAAGTCTGAGTTGGGGATGACTTTTGTCTTGAATGGCACCTCATAAATAAAACCCTAAACCACAAAGGCAAAAATTCACAAAACCCAAAGCCATACAGTTTTAAGATATATTTTATGCTTTGAAAACAGCTGAATAAGGGGAAGAAAGAAAATCTTGAGGAATTTCTAAATGTTTTAGTTTTCATGAGTCTTTTGATGGCTTTGGCACAGGCTAATCAGCTTTATGTTCTGATTAATTATACGTAGTATACACTGCAGCTTCTGTAGGACTCACTTGATAGGGACAATTGAGAAGTCAGCTGAATCTCAGTTTTCTGGAGAGGTGCACTTTCAAAAAACAGATCATGTAGCTGCATCTTAGAATATGCTTCATCACCCTTTTGGATTAGCCTGTCATGCTCATCAATGACCTGGGTAGACCTCTTCCACATAAAATAAAGAGCCTAGTGCACTACTCAGAATTTTCCTGCTGGAAACTGCATCTAGGGATCAGACCTAGAAATAGTAAAGTATTCAAAGATCTACTGAACTAGGAAAGGAGGCTCTTTGATTTGGGATGGGTGGGAAAGGTTAAAATAACTATTAAAACAGCTACCAGATCCAGAAAATATACTTTTCACTTGGGCATCAATACCAGATTAATAGAAAAAGGAGAGGAAAAAAACTTAAGGAACAGGAGTTATGCATGGGTGGGTCCAACTCTGTGCTCATCATCTTGGCTTCATTGAGAGTTGAGGATACTCAGTGACTTGGTAGAAAACTCTCTATATCTTTAACACCTAGGTCAAGCAGTGAACAGAAGATGCCAAAATGAATGTGAGGGAGGAAAAGAAAGGGAACACTGCTCAGGCTTATTGATGGACGTAAATTTAACTGGCAGGGGATTTGTTGACATGTGAAGAAGGGGTGAAGCTAACAATTTACTTAGTAGAGCTTGTGAAAAACCAGATAACTTCCACTCCAAAGAACTCACTGGTGCACAAGATTGGATTCGCTCTTGCTTGCTCTGTTTCAAAGTCACCTCAGGGAGCTGCTTGTTTGGGACCCCTGCAGGCTTGTCCCATCTCTGAGTGTGCCACTTGGAACCAGACCATGCATTGCTTTGACAGCAGAAGGGAAGTCCTGACTATCCATTTTCATTCCCAGTCCTCCTGGTTGTTAAGGAACTAGCTAGACAGATATAGTTAGCCATGTTAGTCTGAAGTCAAGTTGAAGGTAGGAGAGATATGTACCTTATAGACTAACAACATCCTTTTCCAGGAGGAGTTGTAGATCATTAATAGTATGTCTGAGGTGTTCAAGCCAGGGACTGTAGGTAACAACCAAAGGGACTCTGTTGTCCTTGTCCCAGAGTTGGTATTGTAGCAGGCTGGAGCTGGGTCTGAGTCTGGATTTGTTGATTTGAGTGGCTGTAGCTTTGGGATTGTATTGTAATTTTAGGAATCCCTGCTCCAGATCCTTAATGTGGGTAATTAAGTTAGCTGTGGTGCTCAGTTGGTTTCCAATAAAATGTGGTGGTGCCATTTCAAACCTGTGCTGTAGTGTCTAAGAAATGAAGTTGCTGAGTGGAGTATTCCAGCGTTAGTTTGAAGGAATGACCTGGAAGATGGGATGGAGTGCTCCCTCGGTAAGTTTGCAGATGACACCAAGCTGAAGAAGTAGTAGATGCACAGGAGGGTAGGGCTAGATTCAGAGAGACCTCAACAGTTTGGTGGATTAAACCAAAAGAAATCTCATGAGGTTCAATAAGGACAAATGCAAAATCCTGCACTTAGGGCAGAGTAGTCCTATGAACTGGTACAGGCTGGAGACTAATTGGCTATTCAGCAGCTCTGCAGAAAAGGACCTGGAGGTTACAATGGATTATAAGCTGAATAATGAGCCTACAGTTTGCCTTTGTTGTGAAGAAAACTAACAGCATAGTGGGTTGCATTAATAGGAGCGTTGCCAGCAGATTGAAGGAAGTGATTATTCGCCTCTGTTTGGCACTGGTGAAGCCACATGTGGAGTACGGCATCCAGTTTTGGGCCCTCTGCTACCAAAAGGATGTGGACAAATTGAAAAGAGTTCAGCAGAGGACAGCAAAAATGGTTAGAGGGCCAGGGCACATGACTTATGAGAAGAAGCTGAGGGACCTGGGCTGCTTTGGTCTGGAGAAGAGAAGACTAAGAGGGGATTTAATAACAGCCTTCAACTACCTGAAGGGTGGTTACAAAGAGCTAGACTGTTGTCAGTAGTGTCAGATGACAGAACAAGGAGCAATGGTCTCAAGTTGCAGCAAGGGAAGTTTAGGTTAGATATTAGGAAAAACTTTCTCACTAGCAGGGTAGTAAAGCACTGGAACAGGTTACCCAGAGAGGTTGTGGAATCTCCATCCTTGGAGGTTTTTAAGACTTGGCTTGACAAAGCCTTGGTTGGGATGATCTAGTTGGAGATAGTCATGCTTTGAGCAGGGGTTTGGACTAGATGACATCCTGAGGCCCCTTCCAACCCTCATTTTCTATTATTCTATGATGTGTGGAAGTCATTAAAGTTCTCATGAAATATCTCTCGCAATTCCTTCCCATGTGTCCATACAATGAAGGTGTTGTCAATGTACCTTAGGTAGATCATGGGGATAAGAGGGCAGCTGCAGAGGAAACAAATTTCAATGTCTGTCATAAATACAGTGATATACTGGGGAGCCACGTGTGTCAATGACACTGACACTTGTTTATATGTATAGGAAATCCCCACACCTGAAATAGTTGTGTGTGAGGACAAAGAAGGAGAGTGTAATGGAAACAGAAGCAATTTTCTTGTTGGAGATAATGTTTTTTACACCTTGTAATCTGTCTTCATAGGGAGTACAAGTTGATGTACAGAGATATGACATCCATCGTGTTAGCTGGAAACTTGTCAATGGAGGCCAGTTTCTTTAAGAAATCTATGGTGTCTTTCAAATAGCTGGCAGCTCCAGTTACATATGGGAACAGGATAGAGTCCATTTATCTAATTCACTGTTTAGGTTCTCAGAGGGACTTTATCTCTTGTTGAGGAAAAGAAATTCAACCCAAAGTTCCAAGCAGCAAAGCAGACAGCTCCTCAAAGTGTTATTAGGTAAAGGCCACCAAATCAGTTTGCCCCCTTAAAGGAGTCCCTAATACAGCTGCACAGCCCTGAGTTCTTCAATGTTGTTCCCTTTACAATCTGTCCAACTACAGAAACCGACAACTCCTCTTCTGGTCCCTATCTTCAGACTTCACCCTTCAGACAACATTCTCCTTGTCCATCCTTGCATACATTCTGGCTGCACAGTTTATTTTGTGGCATGTTTATTTCTTTCTCTTTCCTGGAGGTGTTACCTGCAACCTCCATGTTTGCTGAAGTGTCAAAGCTGTTCACATCTCAGTAGATGGCTGTGTCTTCTGTCATGTAGACCAGCAACTTATATCAATATGAACACATTTAAAATGGAAGTATTACGGTAAACCTCATAGTCCATCATCCTTTGACCCCATAAATTTTGCACTCTTGGTTTGCACTCTTGGTTATCCCAAATTTAGCAGAAGAGGTAAAGGCTACCATGCTGTTTATTTTATTGTTAGGTGATTAGGGCACACTCCTGGAAAGTGGGAAAAGTCATTTTGACCCCTGTCAGGCTGAAAAAGGACTTCAAAAAAAGCTCTCCCACTTTGAAGAATATTATTCTAACCACAAGAGCCATTGGGCAAAAGATCAGGACTGCTTCTGCCACCACCAGCAGGTATGGTTGAGAGTGACTGTGGGGTACTGGGCTTATGCCATCTTTGTCAATCAGGCACTAGGTATTCTCAGTGAACACTTATCAGATCATGGACTTCGGTGTAGTTTAGGCATCTGCCAGCTCTGATCTGAATCACAACAGAGCTTAGGAAGGAGGTGCCTATGTGCTTGATACAAATCACTTCTGAACATGTACACCAACTTAAGTTGAGATGCCTAGAGAATTTTTCAAGCCAAAATGGAAGCATTGAATATGCACATAGGTGATTGTGTAGCTGTTGGAGTGGGGTCAATCTAGATCACACTTTGACTTAGATGCCTAAAATTCTGGCTAGGTTCCACTTCAGCACCTATAAAAATGACTTGAACTGGGCCCCAGGGAGGCAGTTATGACCTAATGGGTGAGTGGCAGTGAAAAAGATCAGCAGCAGCTCTATCAACACATTTACATTCAGACAACAGCCTGCCATGCTTTGCATGACTAGGTTTGAAAAACAACTCATCTCCCAGAACATCTTGGACCAATAGTATGCTGATACAGAGGAGTGGACAGAGTCCCTGGAGCTCTCTGCTGGGTTTTTGGAAATGTACAATAGAGTATACATCACAAAGTCAGTGCACAGTGGTGGCTGCATGCCTGTCTCTGGCAACAGTTACTGCCTCAGTCAGTTGTGAGCAAATTTCTACACAGATGCAGGCTCTCCTGACAAAGGCCACATGGTCTGGGCCTGTACAAATTTAGAAAGTGGAAGGATTTAAACTGCTGTAACACCATTTGAATCAAGAAATGGTGACCACATAGATATTCACTTCTAACTGTCAGGAGCAGAGAGAGAATTACCTGTTTGACCCAACAATAGCTGCCAATGAATAACTGAAACTTGAACAATTGAAGATGAATGAGAACCAACCCCATTTGATACCTTCTTCTCCACAGTATGTAAGATGGGGAAGTTTGGTTCTGTACCTTGAGGCTGTAGCCTTGCTTAGAATCAGAGATGTGGCTCATTCATTCCTCGACTGGAGGAACTCTACCCTCCATCCTCCCATGGGGGTGCTCTGGAGACTCCTACCAGCTTCTGTGCCACAGTACGCTGGACTGAGACTGCATCTATCTCCTCATACAAGCTGCTGCAAAAAGTAGCTTAATTACCTGCTCCCTTGCTGTTCCCAGGCATAGCCACAACTTTTCCAGAAAAGGAGCCAGATGATGGAAAGTGGGCAGTAATGGCACACTTAAAAGATCAAGTGCTGGGGGGCTGGCCCAGTGTGGTGTGGTGATAAGCAGCCACATAGCTTGCAGGGTCCATGAGAACTACTAAGTCAGCAAGGACCAGAGGATAGTGGTCCCTGGCTCCCTTCATTGTTCAGTGAGAATAAAAAATGGCCCATCTTTCATCCAGCAGTCTCAGGGACATGTAGGGAGTGGATTGCAGCTCTGTACCGGGCCCTGGCCCTGCACTGTCACTGCCCCGCAATTCCAGCCCCAGTCCTGGCCTTGACCCTGGCCCTTCCTGCTCCTGGGCGCCACTCCCTACCTGCCTGCTCTGTCCAGCACCCTCAGATGGGCCCAGGGCCAGAGAGGATCAATTGGCATCTCCCTGGCCCCCTCCAAGCAGTGTAAACTGCCATGATGGGGGGCCAAAGCTGGGTCAGCAATCCCCCAGCCCTGGCCTTCAACAGCTCGCCAGAACTCCTAGTCAGCACCCCCACCCTACCCCACCCTTCAACAGCTCACCAAAACTCCTTAAGTGGCCCTCCAGCCCAAATAATTGCCCACTCCTGTTGCAGTCAATGGATTAAAGTTGTAATATTTTGAATTTCCCAGATGTTGGTCTGTTTTTTGAAAACAGATGATCAAATAATCATGTTATTTTTTTTTCATTGGCTACATTCTAACATTTTTTTAAATCAAGCTGGAGCAAGTCTTATGAAAAACAAACTTAGATGAAAGTTCTTGAAATATGTTAAGAAAATTATTCCTCCCCAACAGTGTGCATCATTCTGCGAAATATTCCAGAGCACTGATACTTTTACTACTATTACTAAGTCTTTTGCATTATTAGAATAATTAAAAACATAAACACACTGCTTTGCAGATTTCAGAAGGTTAGAAACCCAAAAAGCATCTTTTGTACAGTGCCTGGCTATATTCTTTCCTCCCAGCAGCATGGGTTTGATTCAGTGTCTGCATGTATAATTCCACTTCTCATATTTCTTCTCTTAAGAGTAGAACAATAATACTTATCCTGCAGGTCCAGTTTCTGTAGTGTGGTTAATACTGAAAAGTTTTATTTTCCAATGAAGAGACAGGTTCCTTGTAGTTATAGAAGAAATATGTTTTATTTTCCATTCAGTTATAACAATCATGTGAGAAGTGACAAGGAAACAGGAACACAAGACCAAAAGCTATGTGTTTATTTTCAAGTGTTTTGTATCATGTGAAGCACTAGGGTGGCAAAGCTTGTACTTTTAAACTTACAAAAGTAAAAAATAAAAACTAAATGTTTTGTATATGTTAAGCAACAATTTTTAACTAAAAATTGAATAGTTTACAAGAGCCTTTCATTTTCACTGGTACCTACCAGCACTGCTATAGTAAAATCAGTTGCTATTTGGCATAATGGCAATCCTGTGTTCAGTCTTTCTTGGTTGAATGCTGGCATATGACCCTGAAGAAAAAGTAGTTTATTTTTAAAATGCTTACATTATTTTATTTCTTAATGTCATTTCATACTATACAGTTCCTAGGACTTACTTTTATACATAAAACTTGCCTTCATTTTAAAAACTGAAAATGTTGCTGCTGCTTTTTTCAGAACTAATAGCTGAGGTTTGAATATAGCTTTAAAGTTTAGACAAAGTTTACACTAATGCTACCTTTTTGGAATCCTAGACTTTGGGCAGCACAATGGACTTCTGTGTTTTGCTGTTCTTGAATAAATAAGCAGAAAAACTTAGCTGTTATTTACATTAAAAACAAGTTACTCCAAATACACAATGTTTTAATGAGTTGATTATTTCTTATCACTCTTCCATCTTACCTTCCATACAAAGCAGATTTTAAGCATGCAGAATTCCACTGATTTGAATGGTATTTGTAATAGTATTTATGCACCAACGGTTGTCAGTGTGGAAGCTTTGAAATGGCATGCTGAAAATGGAAATATTATATCTCATGCACTTTTACTTAATACACTTGTTTTCCCCCACACACACACTCACATTTCACCTCACCAGTATTTAGCTGCTGCATCCCTACAATGGGAGATTCCGTTAAAAAAAAGTACAGCAGTTATCTTAGAGATTGAAATCAGGAGAATAATGTATTGTAGGCCCAATTCTGTGTTCCATTATAGTTCATGGTTATATCCCCTTTTTATTCAATGAGATTTCACTAACTGTGTATCTAAGAACCTTAAAGAATATCATATATTGAGACATTTCACCTAATCAGCCCTTACTTCATCCCTTTGTGGTTAGTATTATAGCCCACATTTAATATCACCCACTTCTTTGGACCTCTGTTAAACCACAGATGAGCTTTGAACTTCTTTGCTTATGTTGGCTTAAGTTTCACTATTTACATTGTTAATGCTGGTTGTTGCCTTTTTTCTTCGTGCTTCTTACATGGCTCTTTTTTCCTTTGTGGCATTCCTTGAAAAATGAATTGTGAAGAATTCCTG
>NW_005842509.1:97425-110097 GCF_000455745.1 Alligator sinensis
CTTCCCCTCTGTGGCTGGCTGAATGCTACATCATGATTTAAAAGTTTGTTCAATGGATCCATCACTGATTCTGTGTGTATGTTTTGTCTAGAGTGAGGAATGGCAGAAAATCATTTAGTCTAAATCTTGGGAGGTGTCGAAGAAAGATATCCTTATCCAGGTCCATGAAGTAGTGACTGCTTGCTTTAACACCATTTCACAAGAGTTTAAAGATATTGATTGTGCAAAAGAAAATACAGTATCAAAGGAGGACTTCAGGAGGGTTTGTAACCAGCATTTTATGCTTCTAACTGATGAACAAGTAAGAAATGCATATTTTTTAAAGTACATAACTCACTAAAAAGGATGTAGGAATGTGTTTGCATATTACGGTGTATAGACAAATAATTTACAAAACAAGAATTATTGGAGACCATTATCCATAAATATTTATTACCACATTAGTGCAGAATTATTTTTTAAGCTACATGAGTTTGTTTGTGAACTCAGCAAGCTCCCCAAAAGCTTTTCTGCTTAGCAAATCACAGGCAGGCATTGCAAAATAATGAGGGTATGAATTTAGAGTGCAGTAGTTATTCTGCACTAAGCCCCTTGTATGGAGTGAACTAGTAGTTTAGTGAAAAGAGGACTTCTAAAAGATCCCTAAAAATGGGAGTCTTAGTGTGGATTAAAAATATCCACATTGGGAACCAGTGCAGAAGAGCCTGGACCATGAACTCTAGATGGGGACAGCATGGAAGAAGCCTTCTATAGGCAGAATCTGGGTACATCTTTTTGAGCACAAGGGCTTCTCAAATCTAGTTCTCTTGCTTTGCTTCAGCCTGATCAGCTAATTTGCTTTGGCCCCTATGGAGGAGACAACACAGTAGCTCTGCTTTGCAAGTGACAGCAATGACATTGAATCTTCAGAGCAACAATGACTCCAGAATTTTTGCTTGTCAGAACAGCAGACAAGCCAAATTGCCCCCAGCTGGCCCGGATTACTTGAGTGAGCCTGGCTGCCAATGGCCTAACTACCTACCTGGCCTCAGTTGCCTGAATGTGTGTGACTTTAGCCTCTGATTCCATGTTCCTATTTTCCCATTCCCTGGATCCTACCTGTTTTTTTCCTAGTGTCCTTAAGTCCTTCTTGTTTGTTCCTGGTTTCCTGTTTCCTGGGTCCTGCTTGTTGGTTTTCTGGCTTTGTCCTTGTTCTTAGTTCTGCCCATTGACTTCTAGGTTCCTGTTTCCAGACTCCAGCCCACACCCTTGTCCTCTGACAGCCAAGTTATGGCGTGGCTTGGTGTATTTGCCCACATCCCAGTCCCACACAGATATAACCAGGGGGTTGAGAGCAAGCAGCTAGTGATTTCGGACTGGATTCCTGCCTCCTGTTCCATTATAGTCATAGAGATGCACCACTCACCTTCCCTCTCTTCTCCCCTCCCCTCCCCTCCCCACTCATTCCCTTATCATGGTTCTACTACCCAGGGTGACTGTTTATATCCCAGTCCCTTTTATAGATCTTAGCCTCCTGACCTTCCTGCTTTTGATTCCCTGATGACAAAATCATCACATTATCCAACTGAAGTGTTTGCCTCCTGTTTGGTCCATTTAATTCCTGTGCATACAAATCAAAAGAACACTCAGTAAAGTCCTTTGGGCATTTGTGATTTTGTACATTTTGCCATTCAGCAAACACATTCTTGGCTTTGTTTTCCAAGACTTCTTTAACTGCTTCCATGAATACTGTTTCAGGTGCAAGATGTATTTTTATAGCCTTCAAGTCTGACTGTTATTCTACATATGTGCTTCCTACAATGATTTCCTTTTGCTAAAAAAAATATCTCTACAGTTTACTTACTGTAACCAAAGATGCAGTTCTAAGTTCTTTGCAATTTTTTGGTTCCCAAATTGTAATAGTCTGGACTAGGGGCTGTCAACCAGGGGTACACATATCCCTGGGGATACTTGGACTGGTCCTAGGGGGTACGCGTGGGTGGGCGGGGACTGAGTGCTGCCGCCTCCCAGGTGCAGGTCCGGGGTGGGGCGAGGGCAGCATAGCCATTCTGTGGGGCAGGGAAGCTCACATGTAGTGGCCACCGACACCAGCCCGATGAGCTTCCCTACTCCACAGAGGGGCACCATGTTCACCCATGCATTAACTGCCACCACCCCAGTTGGCATCTGGTTGTGTGCTAACTGCCCCCCACCCCCACCCCTTGCTCAGCATCTGGCCATCGGGGTACTTAGACTAAAAAAGGTTGAAAACCCCTGGTCTGGACAGCCCAGTCTGTTTTTGCAAATGAGTCAAAGGCACTTAATAGTCACAAATCTCTTAAGCATTCACTAAGAAATAAGCAGTCTGTCATACAAATGCAACCATGTTGTCTGGCAGCATTACCTAAGGATTCTTATTTTCTTTGTTGGAATCTTCCTGTCTGACTGAGCTTCTATGGAAAGGTCCACCAACTTCAGCAAGCTGATGGTTTTGTCTTCTGTGATCCTCTTGGCTTCCTGAAAAGATCAAAGATGTGGAAACTAACAAACCAGAGTAAAATGAAGCTATCAAAAAGGCAAACAAAACGTTAGGGATTATTAAGAAGGGAATTGTAAACAAAACTGAAAATATCATCATGCTCCTTTTTAAATCCACAGTGCATCCATACCTTGAATACTGTGCCAAGTTCTGATCACCACACCTCAAAAAAGGATATAGAAGAACTAAAGAAGGAACAGGGAAGGGCAGTAAAGATTATTAGTGGTATGGAGGGGCTACCATATGAAGAGAAATGGAAGAGGCTAAGCCTATTCAGTTTAGAAAGAGACACTTGAGAGGGTACATGATAAGGGTTTACAAAATACTAAGTGCAAAAGGGAAAGTAAATAAGGATTTATTGTTTACCATCTTGCACAATACAAGAACTAATGGTCACAAAATGAAACTAGTGGATTGTAAGCTTAAAACTAACAAAAGTAAGTTCTTTTGCACACAGTGTGTACTTCAGGTGTAGAATTCATTGCCACAAGATGTGGAAGCAGACAGGTTAGCCAGATTCAAAAAGGGATTGGACAAATTCTTGGAAGAAAGGGACATCAGTAGCTATTGAGCGTGGGAGCTAGGGCTAAAGCCTCTGAATCAGAACTTTGTAGACCTTAAGGCTGCTTACAGCCATGGGGGAAAAAAACGGTGCTTTACTTTAAGCTTGGCGTGCCCCACACCAAGCACAGCACGTGCCCATCACATTAGTTGGACCCAACTTACCCAACACCTGTATAGATTGGGTGCTTCAGCAGGGCTTTTTGGCACTTTTATCTAATAGCTGATTGAATCCCTACTGAAGTGCCCGATCTATACAGATGCTGTGGAGCTGTGTCAAACTAATGTGCTGCCTGTTCTGGTAAAATGCTGGTTGTTTTTTTTTTCTTCACATCTGTCAGTGCCCTAAATGCTGGAGGCTGCAAGTGAGAGAGGAACAATGGGAAAAAAAAACCCTGGCCATATCCAGTCCATGCTCTGCCACTGTGGCCACATCAACATGAGATGCTGACCGAACAGTCATTACTTGCATTAACAAGTGCTAAATGACTGTACAGTAACCAGTCTTACTTCATTTTTGTGATGCTGATTGCGCAGTAGCTTGTGACTATTGCACAGTAGAGTTGCATCACGCTCCCTGCCACACAGTGCTACTGTGCAGTAGTCATGGACTACTGCACAATCAGCGTCTCATGTAAATGCAACCTGTGTGACACACAATACCGGAAAAGATCTGACCCAGTGAATGGCAATTCTTATAGTCTTAACCCCCGCCCCCACAAAGGCTTATGGATTCAGTCCATTATCTCTACAAGTGACTCTTTTGGATGTATAGTTTTGTAGATTATTCTCCAGCTAATAATAATGCTCCCCATGAAAACAGAAAACTTGTCCACAGCCCATGGTCCTGATAACTCACATTCTTATGCTGGGACGATTGCTTGGGATATAATCAAGGGATGGCATGGAACTCCTGTAGCAGTGGTTCATAGGCTGCTCATCTAACCTGGATGAATTTGTCTGGTCCTTTTTTGAACCTGGTTAAATTATCAGCATGAATAACATCTTACAGAAATGAGTTCCACAAGTTAATTTGGTTGGAGATGTTTCCTTTGGTATCTTTAAACCAATAATGGTAGATGCCAGTTTGGGTAATGAATAGGGGATAATTCACTCTAGATCTATCTGGTTCAATGCTCTCCCTCTAAAGCATCCAATCCTGCCACTGTCAGGGACAGAAAACTAAGCTAGATGGACCATTGATCTGACCCAGTATGGCACTTTTATGTTCTTATTACATGCTGTGTAAAAAAGCAAAAAACAAAAACAAACAAAAAACCCTTTCTTTTTTCATTTTAAAACCTGTTCCCTAATAGTTTTGTTATATATCCATCAATTCATTTTCCCTGGAGAGAATATTTCCTAGCAAAAACCTGAAGCATTCTTCTTCCCATCCCATGAAAAACATTCAGTGTTGCAACAAAGGATGAGCCTTTGCCTGGGGTAGGATGGAGAATTGGCAACCCCCAACCTTAGGGAATTATTTTTTTCCCATCTTTAGGAATAATAAGCCACATATCTCCAGCTGAAACATCCTCCAGGCTAGATTTCACACTCTTTATAGAAAAGAGTCAAAGAGAGAGTAGCAGCTGTTTAATACTGAAAGAAGCTCAATATGAAGGAATAAAAATAATAAAATCAAGATGGATTCGCTGCCAGGCACAAGTGGAAGTAGAAGTGGGCCTGATTCTCATTTAAACACAGGCTCTTTTATGCCTAAATGGAAGTTTGTGTAAATGTGACTCAAATCCAGTATCTCTAGGAGGCAGTTTGATGTTGATAGGCCTCTCAGAAGCATGTCAGGGCCATGGGAGATCTTTCCAATTTGTAGACCATGCTGTTGTTATGGTTCAAAGTCTTTACAAAGGTATTGTTAATGGTCAGAAGCAGATGAAGTCACAAAGGAAGTCAACTGTATCCTCTTCTGGATGATGCCCACCTTTACCTGACAGTAGAAAGGCTCAGTTGGAACCTATGGAACACTATAGATCAAGTATTTCTTACTGAAAGTGAGTTTCATATGGTCTGATCCTTCTGGAGGAGATGTAAGAGTCAAGGCTTGGATGTCCCAGACTTTATCTATATATATGTAGGAGCATTAGCCACTATGTCTTGAACAAATTCCAAATTACATTTTTATTGTACCAGTCTATCTACCTCAATCTCCCTAGATCTTTCCTTGAATGCAAACTTTTCTCTTGTTTAACTAAGCTGTTGTATGCCACCCCAAAAGCAGCTGCACTTCATTGGTGGTTGTAATGATCTATCTATTAGGGCTGTGCAAAGCTTCAGTTGCTGATTCGATTCGGGGGAGATTCAGCCCGATTTGGCAGGCAAATCTCTGAATCTGAATTGAATCAGAAGACCCATTAATCTCTCTGAATCAAATCAGAAGCCTCCAATTCAATTCAGAGAGATTCGATGATTCGGCCATAGACACAGCTTTATATGGTTTTTCTACATACCTCAAGGTACCAGGTGCGGCTCATGAATGCTAAGGCAGTGGGGCAGATGGACCATCCCACGGAAGTGCAGGGTGGGGTCCCCTGCGTGCTCCGCAGGAAACCCAAAATTGGAGGCCAGAAGTACTCCCGGGCCACTTCCAGGTCCACTGCAAAGCATGTAGGGGACCCCCCCATCACCCCCAGGCTCGGCAACTGCTGCCTCCTGGGCCTGGGGGGGGCACCCAGGGTTGCCCCATGGCCAGTTGCTGAACTGGGGAAGCATGGGGGTTCCCCACACACTTGGCAGCAGACCCAGAAGTGGACTGGAAGTACTTCAAGTCCACTTCTGGGTCCACTGCCAAGCATGCGGGCTTCCCTCCCCCAGCTCCTGTGGGACACTCCATCTCATTTGCCCCACCATCTCAGTGTTTGTGAGCCATGCCTGATACCTTGACGTATGTAGAAAAAACTGTGTCTATGGGCAAATCGCTGATTCTCCGAATCAGAATTGAATCTTCAAATTTGGATTTGGCTGAATCGAATCAGGACAGTGATCCAAATCAGCTAATGGAATCACTGTCCCCTGAATCGGGCTAAATCTGAATCAGTATTGAATATGGCCTGCTTCGCACATCCCTACTATCTATAGCTAACAGATCTTTAAAGATATTGCCATGTTTAATTGACATTTGTAAAGCACTTTGAGATCCCTAGATGAAGTGCAAAGTGTGTATATATATACACAGTATATATATATACAATTAATAAAATGATAGCATTTTATTAATTGCTATCCACCATTATTGGTGAATACAATATATATAAAATTAATAAAATGATAGCAGCCAGGCCAATGGGGGAAATGTTGAAAGGGAAATTCAAAATACATCCTTGCCCTTTGAAGTTTGACTACAACTTGTCACATGCATCAAAGCCTTACAGGGGACTAGCTTCCTTTAGAATTGAAATATCTGCTGAAAAAAAAGATCAAATCAAGAGCAGATTAAGGTTCCCATTTTGATTATATATATATATATATATATATATTTAAAAATCAGTAATGAGGACCCTAAAAGGGAGCACTGCTCTTTTTTAAAGAACTGTTGGGTGCAGCTCACTAATGGGCAAATTGTGATGATCGTATTGATTAGTAATTTATATCATAAGTAATCCCATTTAATTCAGTGAGATTAAGTGCTGTTATTGTATTAAGTGCTGTTCAGTGGGTGTCAGATCACCCTAATCTGGGCCTTCTTGCAATTCTATAAATCATCCGAGAGGTACATTCCAATATCATTATTAGTAATGCTGAGTGGTACATAGCAAGTCACATTAGACTGAATGTAAGCATTTAAATATCAAACAAGAGAAGTAGGGTATCAGAATCTGGCCCCAGCTGTTCCATAATTATCTGTCTGTTTTGTACTGATACAGTTCATGACATGGTATTATGACCATATATGGTTTCAAAGTCTATGCAGTTTTTCCACTGCATTCTTTTAACTTTTGAGATGAGACATTTTTGCCCTGAGGGTTAAATAAATTGTTGATGAAGATAAAATAACTGAGGACATCTGAATGATCTGTTGAGATGTTTGTAGAATTTAGGTGCACCTGACAGAATGAGAAACTTCACTCACTGGTGCTTAGACAGGATACAGGTATAGCATGCATCTGATTTACATTTTATGTTAAAATGTTCTTTTATACTGTAGCTCAATCACTGTGTCTAATCACAAGGTTTAGTAGTCTTAAACAGCCCACGAAGGGCCCAATTCAATTAAAAAATGTCCTGCAGAAATCCCTTTTTCATTGCTTTCCCAGCTTTGTGTAGGCTTCTGCAGAGAAGCTGTGATTTTTTTTATTAAATTAGGCCCTAGGATTCCTGCCATTCCAAGTCATCTTCTCACTTTCTTTTCAGTATTTTTTTAGTGCTCTGTACATAATAGATTTTTTTTCCAAGCTAGCATTTACAAAAAATGGTATTTTGCTTCTCCATTAGTTTGAAAACCTCTGGAACACAGTGCCTGTCAATGCTGATGGGAAATTAAAGTACTGTGACTTTTTGAAGACATTCAATGCTGAAGCACTGACAATGCCATCAGACACTCCAGTTGCAAACAATCCTGCATCTGCCTCCAACTGTAGTACCCCTGCAGAGCCTGGGTCACAGTTATCTTCTCAGCCTTCATGCCCCAAAACAGCATCTTCAGCTTTTGGTAGAAGCAAAGTAGGTGCTCACTTAGGGAGCTTTCTGGATGTTCATGTTTAAGGGTCTAATTTAATATGCATCCAAGTCAATGCAGATGTTCTTATTGATTTCACTGAGAATTGAACTGGACCCTAAATTACATTAATAAAAAGCTTAGCAATTTTCAGAAAATCTGTAATGTTAAAAGATGGGCCAGATAGTGTAATTTAATTTTGTTTCACCTAAGTCAGTGGAATTATGCCAATTTACATATGGTTAGAATCCTGTGCCTTAAAGGGCAGACGCAAATGAAGAGTCCAAGGACTGAATTCACATGTGTGTAGACAAAATGGGGGCCCTAAATTGAAGTGGTGGGTTTTTAAAAACACCACTTCAATTTAGGGCCGATTAACCCCCCGTGTCTTGCATACACTGACTTCCCTGCCTCTCTGGCAGTGGGGAGGGGAGGGTGAGCTGCCAGTGGGCGGAGAGGTCCCTGGGCTGCAGGTTGGGGGGGCTGGTACTTCCCTCCATGGCAGCAGCAGCCCCTCACCAGGCGGCTCCCACCCACAGGCGCCTGGCTCGGGCTGTCCTGGGAGGCACAGCAGCCACAGAGGGAAGCACTGGGCCCCTGCACAGGTCAGGCAGGCAGGCAGGGAGGCTCCGGCGGGGAGGGAAATCAGGCTCAACGCTTTTTTTTCCCCCCTCTCTTGGGTGGAGCCTGTCTTCCCAGGCTGCTGCCAGGCTGCCTGCAGGGCTTCCTGCAGGGCGCCTGAGCTGCACAGAGCCCAGGGCTTTGCTTCACAGCTGCGCCCCAAGTCATTTAAGAGCCATTACACTGCTGAATTTCTTACAGCATCTGGAATTAATGTGCAATGCGCCGCCAAGGAGTGCAAACACTGACACTATTAAAGCACTGCAAAAGCATTTAGCCTGCTTTAAAGTGTCATGCACACACGACCCTCGTTTCATCTACACACGGCCACAGAGACTAAGTTGCCTCAATGTTCTGTTTCTGAGCATGGTTGGAAGCCTACTAGCTGGGCAGGGTAATATATTTTGAAAACATAAAGCACTTCAGCCTCTTGTATTGTCACTTTAGCATCTTTCACAAGCACTAGAGTTCAGAGCAGGAAAAAATGAAGAACAGAACAGGAGGAAAATTAAAAGAATTGACAAATATTCCTCTTGTTAATTTGAACCGTTTGGTTGCATATTCTTCTTACCAGAGGCTTAAATCAGAAGAAAATACAAGGGTTAAAACTATTAAATGCTTGGAAAATGCGATCATTTTCCCAGTTAGAGATGGGTAGTTCTTGAAAAAGCAGTAACAAATTGAATAGATTAAAAATGCAACAAGTTTGCCAGATATAACATTGGCCTGTTGCTATCTTGATTATCGTAGTAACTGTATATTCTTATTTTTGAGAGTCCTAACAACTTATTGTGTGCTTTCTTTGAGCCTATGGACTTGATCCAGCTCTCACAGAAATCAAAGGAAAATTCCTCATTTGCCTCAATGTGAGTTAGATAAGGAGATGAAAAAAAACTTGGACAGGGGGAGCACAGGCCTCCCAAAATGCATGGCCTAGAAATAGACCCAGAACAGTTTCATCATCTATCAGGACCAGTGGGCTTTCATAAAAGGAGTGTGAGAGGCTCAGTTAAGATGTATGGTGTAAACCTGAAATTCACAAGAATGTGGGAAAGATCTAGTGTCTATAAAGAACATCAGCACAGTTTGCATGGTACCATTAGACTATGAGGTCAAGGGCTTACCCAGGCTCAAACCTCTCCAACTTCTCAGAATGATTAATAAAATTCTGCTGAGTGGGGAGCATGCTATATTTTCTTTTTCCCAGTCATGATCCCTGCTGTTGTAGAGGAGAGCTTCTATGCAGCATAAATGAGAAAAGAAGAAGTGGTTGAGCAGTGTGGAAGGCATTCAGTATTCTTCCAATCCATCTCTGTGGGAACAGGACTTCAGTGCTCCTCCCCATGCTGTCTTAATGGGAGGCTGTCTATTCTATTGTGTAGTGGAAGTGGAAGAAACAGTAATTCTATCCTAATAATGCAGACACAAATCAAGTCATAAAGAAGTGGACATCAAAGAGTATCTCGGGGTAAAGTTTTGGAACACTAGATATATGATTTGTTTTTTGGTGTTTTTTCAAAACAAGCATGAACATTCGGGGGAATTCACTTTTGTCTGCTTCTTTCAGACTCCAATATCCAGCCGACCTCATACAGCAGTGGCATGGTCCCCACCTTTGCTGAACTGTGAACCAATAGAGAATAAGATAAGAAAGAATATTCAGCATTCCTGGAGAGAAATATTGAAAGAATGCAAAGAAAAGGATGTCAGTCAGCTAGGAGAAATCCCAGGGTCTGATTTCTCAGGTTTGTTGCTGCCTGAAATGGGCTACTCATGCTAGAAAATGCTCTGGTTTCTTTCTAGATGTCAGTCTATGAGAAAATCCCACCCTTACCAGGTAGTAACAGTGATACAACCAGAGTGATTTCATTCTAGTGTTACAGTGCAGAATGGTTTAAGATGGACTGGAAAGGAACGCGCCACTCTTCAGACTTTACTACTTTGTAGGAAGAAGAACATGGTGTTATCCAGTGTTTGCAACACAGCTCAGCATATTTAATGGATGGGTCCCACACTCCTCAGTAGTAAAGTTGTTTATGGTGCTGATAGGTACAAGCAGCCCCCTACTAACCTCTTAAGTAAGGTGAAATTCGGGCCTTCTTGGAATCAGCGACAAAAATCCCTTTGCTTTCACTAGGGCCAAAATTTCATTCCCAGGTAAGGGAAGTTTCACTCTACTGTGTATTTTTAAGACAAAAATTTCTTGTCTCTTCATTCCCAGTAATGCACCAGCACATAACAGGCTGAAGATTGTTGCTCCATCATCCTATATAAACTCATTGGTGCGGGAATATATTGGCTTAGTAGCTTAGTACTACAGCTCAAGTAATATTAGTGATTATTTCTTGTGCTGTCTTTCAAATTCATTAAAGTTTTATCACTCACCTAATATCCTGCTAAATGTGAATGTCTGCCTCCACCCTTCCCTACAGCAGGATCCAGATAACACATGTATGAGAGACTGAAACTGATGGCCTGTCAACATATCCCTAATAACTTGTCAATCCAAGACAACAGTAGGCTATTTGCAAGGATGGTAAATTAACCTTTGTTTGATATGTCTGTGGTTCTTTAGCTATAGTGGAGAAGTTCAATTTGGATTTAAGTAAAGAAGAATTTAGCCAAATAACAACAAAATATGACATTAAGAACAATGGAAAATGTGCATATTATGATTTCCTTCAATGTTGTGTCCTGTCATTGAAACCTCAAGGAAGTTCAGTGTTACAAAGGATGGTTGTTCAGAAGTTACGGGAGCCGGTATGTATATGGTGCTTTTTTTTTGTTACTTTCTTACAGGAAGCAGTAGTTATGGGGTACAGCACTGGTTACTCCCACATTCCCGAACTCAGACCTAGTACCATAAGCAAAGTGCCGAAGCCGCTCTAACTTGCATCACTCATCAACAGCTCCATCTACCAAGTGAGACTAGCCAGAGTGCAATGGCTAGAATCCATTGTATTCTAGCCACTCTTCTTGTCCCATATCCAGAACACCCACATGCCTGTTATTTCTTACACAATAAATGGGATAGTAAAGGAGCTGGATATCCTCCCAGGGGAGTTACAAGTACTCTGCACTCCCATAGCCACTCAAGTAATGCAAGGAAAGCAGAACAGACATGAGAACTGGGTTCTAACGTTGGAAAAACAGAATCATTGGTAATAGCGTCTAAATCAAGTAAAGCAGTAGGAACTGTGCCAAACTCCCTCCATAGATCTACTCATTCATCTGTCATTTTTCAGTATTGGGCTGTTTTCAAGTTTGTCTAATTGTTTTAGATAAGGTCAGTAGCAATGTTCTATGGAGAAATTCAACTACTAAACTCATTTAAGCTGGGAACTGATTATGGTTTAGGTGTGGAGAGGTAGATTGCTACTTAGTGTACTTGCACCCACTGAGCAGCATTCCCTCTAAGCTGCGTGGCCACGCACGTGCACCTGGCAGTGCAGCATGAGCGTGCCTGTGCAACCACACACACCACGCAGCTTAGCGAGAATACTGCCTCTGAGGTGTCTGTCCCCTTAAGAATTACCACTTGTTCACTATCAGCAGTTAGAAGCAAGGCAAGACTATTAAGGCTCCTGTCAGAGAATTTTCAATTTCCTAACCTAAGGGAATTCACTATACATAGATTTAATAATGTAAATTTATTTCCTAGTAGCTTGGCTACTTGAGTTGCTGTACTCTTAGATTTCATAGATTTCATAGATTTCATAGACATTAGGGCTGGAAGGGACCTCGGAAGATCATCGAGTCCAGCCCCCTGCCCAAAGGGCAGGAAGTCAGCTGGGGTCATAGGATCCCAGCAAGATAAGCATCCAGTTTCGTCTTGAAGGTGTTCAATGAAGGTGCTTGAACCACCTCCGGTGGCAGGCTGTTCCAAACCTTGGGTAAAGTAAAGAAATTCTTCCTTATGTCCAGCCTGAAACGATCTTGTAGTAGTTTGTGACCATTCGACCTCGTCATCCCTTGGGGTGCTCTGGTGAACAAACATTCCCCCAGATACTGGTGGTCACCCCTGATAAACTTATAGGTGGCCATCAGATCACCCCTGAGCCTGCGTTTTTCCAGGCTAAAGAGCCCCAGGGCTCTCAGCCTGTCATCGTAGGGTCTGCTTCCCTGACCTCTGATCAGGTGCGTGGCTCTTCTCTGGACTCTCTCAAGCTTCTCCACATCCTTTTTGAATTGTGGAGCCCAAAACTGGATGCAGTACTCCAGCTGCGGCCTCACTAAGGCCGAGTACAAGGGGAGAATGACATCCCGGGATTTGCTTGAGAAGCATCTATGGATGCAAGCCAGC
>NW_005842509.1:111298-116760 GCF_000455745.1 Alligator sinensis
AGATCTGCTAGGTCCCTGGAGAGCCAGGGGGGCTGCTGTGCCCTCTTTCTGCCTTTCCTCCGAGATGGAATAGACTTAATTTGTGCATTGAGGATCGCTCCCTTGAGGAGCAACCACTCTTCTTGAACTCCCCTCTCCCTGTGGTCATGGTCCCTTAGGGCCTCACTGACAAGCCTCCTGAGCTTGTCAAAGTTGGCTTTCCTGAAGTCAAGGACTTCCGTGTTGCTGACTGACTTGCCAGCTTTTCGGCGGATGGTGAAGGTGATCAGCTCGTGGTCACTGTCACCCAGCTTCCCATCGATCACTAGGTCGCTGACTAGGTCATCCCCAGTAGCCAGTACCAGGTCGAGCAGCGCTTTGCCTCTCGTTGGCCCATAGACTTCTTGAGTCAGGTTGCTTTGCATCCTATGCATTTAAATTCTTAAAACATAAAGTAATTCCCATCTCAAATTCTGAGCATCATTAGATAAGTTTCTCCATGAAATGTCCTCATAGATTTGTCAGCACACTCCACTCACTAGGTACACAGAAGTATGGCAGACATAACAGAAACAAACAATCAAACCATCCTCTCCATGACAGACACAATAATAAACATATTCTTTGAGCCCTCAAAACATTTCATTTCTCAAAAGCCTTGAAATTATGGGCCTTAAGCTGCAGTGGAGACATGCAGCTTGGAGTTAAAGAAATCAACCTAGGTCTACACAGTCACAGTGGAGGCATCTTTCCACACCTACCCAGCATGAAAGGTCTGTAGGGACCCTGAGTAGATGTGACTGGAGATTACATTGGGCAACTAATGTACTCATGCATGGACAGCAGATCCTCCCTTTGCTGTATACCTTGCAAGATATTACAGTGAAAGTTACTCTGTATGCAGAGAACTTTGCAGCAGCCATCTGCAGCACTTAAGCCCCATGTAGCAGCAACTAGTAGTGTAACTTGGGGAAGCAAGTGGGGTACTAGCCTGAGGTGCTGTGTATTTGTGGGGCAACAGGTGAGTGGGGCAAGTGGAATGATGTTTCTTTTGGGGAATCTTAGCTATAGCAGGCACAGCTCTGCACTCAAATGGCTCCCAGAAAGCCCATGCCATGGGGCTCTTGAAGCCAGAGCAGGTCCTGCTATAGCAGCAGCAATGGCAGGAGCTGCCTTCAGTGTGCAGAGAGCCCTGGAAGGTAAGACTTCCCCTCCCCCACCTCCCTACCCCCACCTACCTTACAGTGGTCTGCATACCCTCTCTACCCCTAAAGCACTGAATGAACTTGCTATGGCTCTGGGAGCAGCAGAAGGGCCATGCCTGCCCATGCTGCTCCCAGCATGAGCAGGCATGCCCATGCTGCTCCCAGCAGCAATACAAGGGAGGCATGACTCCCTTGTATATTGTGAGATTTTCAGGGCCTGGAGTATTTTATGCAGCTGGAACAAAAAGACCATGGCCTCCAACCCTGCTGACTGGCTAGAACAACAGCTAAAGGAGATTCCTAATAACTCCACAACATGGTCTTGGATGAAGGAAAATGAATTTTACTTTTTCTTCCCCACATTTATGGCCCATATACTTTATACAGCTCAAGTCACTGTCATCCTTGACAATTCTACAGTGTCTATAAACACATAGTTTACAAAGGCAAATTCATTCTATCAGTTCAGTCTATTGAGTCCAAAACAACAACCCCCTCACCTCCCATGGCAGTTAGTCCCACAGAAGTTTTTTTTTTCTTGCCACAGCTATTTCAGATATAGAAATGTTCAAAAACTAGTTACAAGACAGTTTATATAATATATATTTTGCCATCCCGTTGCTCTTAGTCTCAAAATTGGCAGATGGATATATTCACCTTTAGGCAAAACCTGAATATGGAAAACATCTAGCCTCACAAGTGGAAATAACAGGGAATTAGGAAGGACTGAAAACAGAATATTGGGAACTGTTGTGCCACCTTAACTGTAGTAGTTGCTACTAGTACCTCTGCAATACACATAAAAGCCCTTGAGGCTTCCATTTTCAATATCCAAAAAATCAGATAAAGAATTACACTGAAATTACAAACACATGACAGTAGTAAAAATTTGAGGTCTTGGTACTGACTGTTAAGTATGTTTATATGCTAGAGGATATTAAAAAGACAAAAAAAAGCCTTGTGAAAAATGATTATATAATTTCATAGATATAAATTCTGAATTCAAGTAGGGTACAGTCAAATGTTGGTACCTTCAGAATGTTACTGTAACACCTTTATATGCCAGTTTATGATTATGACTATTGACTATCACATCACATTAACACATGCCAAATTTTTGTTCCCCACTTTATTAGAGGAGTCCTGGACCACAGAGTCTGACATTTTTCAAGGCAATGCTAAAAATTCAGCCCCAGATCTTGTACTGTTGGAGACCAATGAGACGATCTTTTAAATCCTATGACAAAAGTAGAACTGGACTGTTAAACATTCAGGATTTCAAACAGGTAAACTGCATTTAGCAATCTAATCCCAGCAAATTCAAATACTTCAATCAGAGGCTTTTACCCAAAGTCTCCAAATGAAGTTATAAAAAGACATCAAACCTGTCCATTTAGGCTAGGGACAGACATTCAAAAAAGCTGAGCCTGAATTGATTCAATCTTTGCAGGTTAGTCTAACCAGTCTAGGCTAAATCAGTTTTGTAACCAGACAGACATCCCAGAAATGCAGGCACGTGCCTGCATTGGCTCAGGCTAGAAGTTGGAGGGTGCTAGAGCAGCCATCCCTTCCCTTGTTCAGTACTAAGCTGAGGGGCGGGGCATGGCCAGGCTGTGGCAGGACGCTCTGATTATCCCAGCAGGGAATTGATAACACCCCTAATTCAGTGTTTATTGCCCCATTAAGAAAACAATGGAGAGACCTTACCAGCTCCTGTTGATTCTGCCTGTTGATTCAGCATGGACTGTAGTCAACATGTGATAGCTAATACACAGGCAAGGCAGACAGAAGGGGGGAATTCCTGCTTAACAGGGAGTGCTAAGGGGGAGGGAGATAAGCAGCTTGCAGTCCCTACCGGAGCAGCAGCCAGGGAGCAGAGTGGAGGGGCCAGCCCTGCTGTGGAGCAGAGAACCCCATCCAGCCAAAAGAGCATTTTAGGATGCTGGGGGAGTCTGATTTATCTTAAAACAGCAAGGGGTCTGGGACAGACTTTGCATTAACTGGTTTGAGCCAAATCAGTTAAGTCTGATACTACATTCAGCTAGGTTTATCTCAGACCAGTTTCAGCCATTTTCAAACTGGTTTATGTGCACTGAACATCTGTTCTGTTACAGGTTTAAACCAGTTTCTGATCACTTAAACTGGTTTATGTGTAGTGTCTGCCCCTAGCCTTACAGACTTGCAGTAACATGCCCGTGAGTGCTGGTAGCATGGTGATCATTTTTCTTTCCAATGTATATGCAATGCAAATGATTTACCTCCCACTAGGACTAGTGTCTCAGTAACTTCCTTTTCTTCATTTCCTTGAGTTGCATATGTACAAAGGGAAAAAGACATATTGTTCCCTATGTCAAGTGTAACTACATAAACCATATAGTCCTTGGAGGGAGACAAGAGAGTGGGCTGAGGAAAAGGAATTCTTTCTACTAGGCCTCTTTGCAGCCACTGTTAGACCCTCAACTCTTCAAAGCCCCCAGACACCTGGCATGTTCCTTTCTGAAGGTGGAATGGCTTTGTGTATTCTACCTCTACCCCCTGTTCCTCTCTCTGCTCTTACCCACAGAACACAATTCTGTAGTATGCAGTAGATAGGTATCCTTCACATTGTCTTCTAATCCATGGCATGTTACTAAAGAGCAGAACCAGACCAATGCCAGTCTCCAAGGTTCTCCATCAGCTACAGTGCCTTGTAACATTAGGCAGTCAGAGATCAGTACTATATTCTTTGATTTAGATCAGTGAAGAACATAATTACTGCTTAACATTAGAGTATTTTCCTTGTTTCAAAGTCCTTAATATTACTGTAAATAGAAATCAGAATCCAAATATGCTCTAGAGCCACTAGGAACATTTATCAGTTTAGCTTCAGTAAACCTGTTTAACATTGACTCTTAAGTGTGATGCCCATGACCTTCTCCATACGGTATCACTGCAATTGAAAAAAATCTGACTGAATAATGAACCAAATCCTCAACTACACTGAGCAATAAGCTATCATTCTCCCCTTTCCCCTTCTGCTCCCCATTGACTGCCAGGTCCCAGAATGTTTCCTAGTATATAGAGCAAACTAATTCCTAAGGTATGTTAACTTACATTGGTCGAGTGGGTAAGGTAACTAGTAGGGTGAAAGTACTAGACTTTAGGAAAGCTGATTTAAATAAACTCAGGCGATTAGTCAAGGACACACTGCAGAGTAGGAGTTTTGAAATGATGGGAGCCCAAGAAGGGTGGCTGTGCCTTAAGGAAACGATCCTTCAGGCACAAAGCGAGATGATCCCCATGCGGGGTAAAAGAGGGAAAGGGGCCAGGAGGCTTCCCTGGCTGACCACAGAAATCCAGGGCAGCCTAAGGGCCAAAAGGGGAGCACATAAAAAGTGGAAACAAGGAGAGATCACCAAAGACGAATATACCTCCTCTGCTCATGCTTGTAGGGAGGCAGTTAGATGGGCCAAAGTTACCATGGAGCTGAGGATGGCATCCCAAGTAAAGGACAACAAGAAATTGTTTTTTAGATATTTAGGGAGTAAAAGGAAGGCCCAGGAAGGAATAGGACCCCTGCTAAATGGGCAGAAGCAATTGGTGACGGACAGGGGGGACAAGGCTGAACTCCTCAACGAGTTCTTTGCCTCAGTGTTCCTAATTGAGGGGCACGACAAGTCTCTCACTGGGATTGTAGAGAGGCTGCAGCAAGGTGCCAGACTTCCATGCGTAGACCCTGAGTTGGTGCAGAGTCACTTGGAAGAACTGGATGCCTTTAAGTGGGCAGGCTCGGATGAGCTCCATCCGAGGGTGCTGAAGGCACTGGCCAACATCATTGCAGAGCCACTGGCGGGAATATTTGAACGCTCGTGGCGCACGGGCCAAGTCCCGGAGGACTGGAAAAGGGCCAATGTGGTCCCCATTTTCAAGAAGGGGAGGAAGGAGGACCCGGGCAACTATAGGCCAATCAGTCTCACCTCCATCCTTGGCAAAGTCTTTGAAAAAATTATCAAGGCCCACATTTGCAAGAGCCCGGCAGGACAAATTATGCTGAGGGGAAACCAGCACGGGTTCATGGCAGGCAGATCGTGCCTGACCAATCTAGTCTCTTTTTATGACCAGGTTACGAAATGCCTGGACACAGGAGGAGGGGTGGATGTCGTATACTTAGACTTCAGGAAGGCCTTCGATACGGTATCCCACCCCATACAGGTGAACAAGTTTCAGAGGCTGTGACTTGGATGACTACACAGTACAGTGGGTGGCAAATTGGCTAGAGGGTCGCACCCAGAGAGTCAT
>NW_005842509.1:117466-121255 GCF_000455745.1 Alligator sinensis
TCTTTCCTGCCTATGCAGGGGGTCGGACTCGATGATCTATTGAGGTCCCTTCCGACCCTAACATCTATGAATCTATGAATCTACACCAGTTGCAGAAATGCCAGATGGGGTAGTTCTGTCAACTCAGCAGATGCAGATTCCTTCCTGCCTATGACATTCCCAGCATGAATAAGTGGGAACAAGATGCACAGGATTGGCTCTATAAGCTTTATATCAGAGATTTCCCTTACATCCATTGTTGGAGCAAATTCATTGGAACAGGAGCAAGGATATGGCATGTTCTATTTCTTCATTATATAATAATAAGTTTGTTTGTTTGTTAAGCTTTTCTAATTTGGCCATTAAACATTTGAGAATGACTTCAGGCCACTATATCCTGTGCAATGTAATTACATTGAGAAAAAATGAAACCAGTCATACAGTTTGATAGGATCTTTTAGGTAAATTGTTTTCCCCCTGTAATGCTTAACTGCTTTTCTAAAATATTTTACTTTAAGATACAACAACAGACAAAAAATATGTGTTGCATAAGGGGACACATATTTGCTAAGCTGAATGATCACTGTTTCCAAGGCTGCAATGTACGTGCATGGGAGTTGTGCACTGACTGATTTCTGATTGATACCAGCACTTGGCAGAGGCACTGATGTAGGCTACACACACATGCACACATTTATATATGGCTATTGTGACACCAGCACTACAGTGATTTTAAATGGTTGTTTATTGGGAGAGGAAGGTTCCAACCCATCTGAATTTGACAGAAAAACACTAGCAATCAGTAAAGTAAAAAGGCAGGCACTCAAGTCAGAAGATATAAGGTACTGTACTGGTGAAGATCAATGCAGTTACTACTAGGGCTGTGCAAAATTTCAGCAGCTGTTTCATTTCAGAGGTGTTTCAGTTCATTTCAGTGCCTGAAACAACAAATCTGAAATGAAATGGAAGGCTCCAAAACATCTCTGAAACGAAATGAAACCATCCGAAATGTTTCAGAAAATTTTGGAGTTTTGGAACCAAGCTTGCATGGAAACAGAAGAGGGAGGGGGAAGGCGGGGGCAGGAAGGACTGATTCCCCACAGATATTGACATCTGTAACTGGCCAGTGTCTGCGATCTGTCCTGGAGGTCCTTTCCAATACCAGTGCTCTGGGGGAGGGACAGAGAAACAGCATATAAGGATCTGTGTCAAGCCTTTCTGTCCCTTTTGTAAGCTCTCTCTCTGGAAGCAACGGCATGTGAAAGCTACTGTGGGTGGCTGCAGTGAATGACTTCATAGTCTCCTGCTAGTCTTTCTTTTTGGAAAGGATTGGCTACAAGATATAATAAGCAGATAGAAGAAGACATAGTAAATAGAGATATAGTAAAATAAGCAGATAGAAGAAGATATAGTAAAGACATAGATATAGTAAAATAAGCAAATAGAAGAAGATATAATAAACACATAGATATAGTCAAATAAGCTGTGGCAGGGCACTGGTAGTGCCTACCACTTTAAGAATTGGGCCAGGGAGCGACAGATGTCTGATTGGGGTGGCCATTTTAAGGCCCAGCTCCCTGAGCTGAAGGCAGTTCTTGATCAGCCAGCATCTCTCTGCTGAGCTCTGCCAGGAATACTGTGGAGGGCAGGGTGAGGCTGTGTGGGGGGTAAGAGGCCTCAATTGTCATGGTAAGACATGAAACTGCACCCTGCCAGAGAAGTGGGGGTCTGGTGGGGCTGCCTATGTTGGGGGAGTCTCCAACAAATGCCAGGCTAATCACCATCCTGGTGAAAGACAAGTGTGGGGTGCCTTATAACCCTAGCCCCCACATCCCTGGTTGGTTCAACCAGTACAGGGGGAGCCCAGGCTCATGGGAATCCTGAGGTGGGGCCCAGGTCAGTGGAGGGACCTGGAATAGCACCCAGGCTCTTTGTGAGTCCTTTGGCTACAGGGACCCTGAGCAGGGGCCAGGCACAGTTATTACTGCCTGAGCCTCACAGGGTCTAATACCCCATGGCACAGGGCCAGGCAGGGCTACTGCCACCTAATCTGGATGGGGTGGCACACCCCAGTGAGCCCCAGTGAGGGAGTGGTGTCTGAGCCCCAGTCAGGGAGCCAACGGCTTGGAGCCCAGTATGTGTTTGTTTGTCTGTTTGTGTATATGTGCTATGAAAGACCCAGTGCAAACCACTGGTGGATGTCATCTATGAGGCTTGGTCTGCAGTGTAGGGGTGGAACAGAGCTGCAGATATCTCCCTAAACATTAGTGTTCAAAATGGGTAGCCTCCTACCTGAGTAACATCCTATTAATATTACATCAAGGCATGGCAGTAGAGTGAGGTGGGTGGCTGGCCCATAGATAGGAGGCAGGCCAGTGCTTGTACTGGGCATGAAAGCTTTCCCCTGTCACATAAACAGCTAGAAGAAGAAAATATAGTAAACACATAGATATAGTCAAATAAGCAGATAGAAGAAGAAGATATAGTAAACACATAAAAGATATATTACATACACACACACATTTTCCAGCACAGCAAACATTATGAAGCATGCTGGAAAGGCAGGTGCCAGGTCTTCTGGCAGGGAAGTGAGAGGGGGCAGAGGGAGAGCTATAAGTTCCACCCCCCCATGCAAACTTAGACGCACAGTCTTCCCTAGCAGGCATGAGGCTTCTGCTGCTAGTGGCAGCAAGGAGATGGGAGCAGTGTCTGCACCTGCCCCACCTCCACTAACACCAGCAGTAATAATAACCCCGAGCACCTCCAGCATGACAAGCACCAGCGTGACAGTCTCTTCCACCCCAATTTCAGTTCCCAGCATGAGCCTCCTAGTGCCAGAGAAGGAGCTGCATATGGAACCAGGGGAGCTCAGTGCCATAGCCAGGGAAATTCTGGGGAAGGAGGGGAAATATGAGTTTGTGCTCCACACCCTTCAAAATTCCTCTAGAGCCAGGTCTCCTTCTCCAGAAGGCGCTGCAAAGGAGGCTGTGGGGGTAGGTGGATCAGCTTCCCCTGTTGTTGTGCCTCTGCCTGCTGAGGAGGGAGATAAGGCACCCACACCCCAGAAGCAAGGGAGTAGTGTAGTGTGGGATCATTTTGGCATGGCAGATGATCCCAAGTATGCTATCTGCCTGCACTGCCAATGCAAGACCAGCCAGGGCAAGGATGAGAAACACTTCAGCATCACAGGGATGCTGATGCATATCAGGAGGCACCACCCCCTTGCCCTTGCTCCTCCTCAGCCTGGCACCAATGGGATCATGCCCAAAGGGAAGTCCCCCTCTTGCTCCGAAGCCTCCATCCCTCAGAAGCAGAGGCAGGCCACCCTGGACCAGTGGGGGAAAGGCAGAGGGAAAGTGGGGCATGTTCCCAAGGCAAGCGAGGTCACCCAGAGCACTGGGGAGACGAATGGCCAGCCATTCTTATAGATTCATAGATTTATAGATTGTAGAGTGGATCATCGTGTCTGACCCCCTGCCTCTGGCAGGAAAGAGGACCTAGGTCAGATGACCCCAGCCAGGTGACTATCTAGCCTCCTCTTGAAGACCTCCAAGCTAGCTGATATCACCACCTCTCTTTGAAGCCCATTCCAGATCCTGGCCACCCTTACTGTGAAAAATTTCTTCCTAATATCTAACCTAAATCCACTCTCAACTAGTTTACACCCATTATTTCTAGTCACTCCCTGGGGCACCTTAGTAAACAGTGCTTCCCCTATTCCCCGTTGACCTCCCCTAATAAATTTATAGGCGGCCAAAAAATCTCCCCTCAGCCGTCTCTTGTGAAGGCTGAAGAGATTCAGCTCTCTCA
>NW_005842509.1:122756-127894 GCF_000455745.1 Alligator sinensis
GTATGAAGCATGCAGGGAATACTTGAGGGAGGGGCTGTACAAGGTAGGTCCCCAGGTGGCCTTACACTTCACCTCAGACATCTGGATCATGTCTACCTCTCCCTCGCAGGGCACTGGTGTGAAAAGTCAGGCCGTCGGTGGGCCCTCCTTCAAGCAGAGGTGATGCATGAGTGCCACACAGCAACAGAGATCATGGGGGCCATTACCCACATGATACAGGGGTGGCTCGTTGGGCAGGGCAAGCTTACCTGCGGGTTCATGATCACCGACAATGGAGCCAATATGGTCAAGGTAGTGCATGATGCCAATTTTGTTGGCATCTGCTGTGTGGCACACAAGTTCCACCTCATAGTCAGGCACACCTTGGAGGGGGACAGGGCTGCCAGTGAGGGCAATGTCACAACCAGCCAGCTCATTTCCAAATGTAGGAAGGGGGCAGGCTGCTTCCACCAGAGCATCAGGACAAACAGGAAGAGCTGAGCATCCCGCAGCACAAAATCGTGCAGGATGTGGAGGCTTGGTGGAACTCCACAAACCTAATGCTTAAAAGACTGGTGGAGCAACAGAAGACCATCCATGAGATGGCCTTGCTTGGGGAGATTGGGATCAGTGGCCCTTTAACAAAACAGAGTGGGATGGAGAAGTCAGAGGCAGAATGAAATGGAGAAGTTCCAAGGGATCAACGTTCCTGGCTGGGGCAAGCCACTGTCACCAGAGGTGCAGGCACTGGTGAAGTGGCTGAAGGAGGGCATCAAGAAATATATGGATCCATTGCAGTCCAGTACGGTCCACGTACTGGCAGGCATGTGTGACGAGAGGGTGAAGGGGAGCATCTGCAGCAGTAAAACCCTGGATCACTAAATGGAGGTGCTGGTGAACAGAGTTAGGGAGGCATAAGGGCAGAGCCGGGGAGACATGGAAGAAGGGGATCCACTTTCCCGTGCCAACACTCCATCCACCAGCCAGTCTGCTCCACCACAGGTGCTGCCAGTGTAGGTCAAGGACATGGCTTCCATGTTGGGGTCCAGAGGCACCAGACCCCAGCATTGGCCAGGTAGCACCATGGCCTCGGTTCCTACCTATCTTGCCGAGGACATGAAGCCTCTGCTCTGCGACCCCTTGGCCTTCTGGGCAAGCCGCAGCCAGATGTGACATAACTATGTAGCCAGTGAACAGTATATGGGAGTACCCTGTGGGATGTAGAGGTTGTACTTAAAGAAGGATGTATCTCAAGCATTGACCAGCAGCAAAAAGACAAATTTGCAAAGCTGTAAAGATTAGCACTAAGCATAATTTTTCAAAAGTACTCAGAACCTCTTTGAAAATCCCAGTGTTGCCTTTTATGCATCTTACCATACCTATGTACTTTTAAAACTCTGGTTGTTAAATGTCTGTTGCCTCAGATAAGGAAAGAGGAATTATGAAGGGGGCATTGATCTCCCAAGCACTTTGTGCCCATTGAAAAATAACCTCTCACAGTGGAACAACAGATATATTGAGTTGGTTTGGGCCTTCTGTTTTTGGGTGGAGGAAGCCCAGAGCCCCTAAGAAGTAGGAAAAGGAAGTCAGCCACAGCTCTTAAGCATCTCTCTAGATCTTGCAGCAGCTTAGTGTATGATTTTTATAAGTCAACCTCTTCATGTGGTAAGAAGTCAGAGCAAAATGGAGAGCTACCAATTCTCCAAGGTACTCCAATGTAAGTGGCAGTGTACAGTAAATCGCTGTCTGAAGAGGGTTTAAGAACAGCAGTCACTCTAGTATGCTGGCATGGGAAAGCTGCAAAGTAAAAGGAAGGTCTGCACAGATTTTATGATATCAAAAAGTTTATAGAATTCAGTGCTCAGGCAGATTTTGTCAGGAAGTTTATGCAAGATGTGATGTAGAGACCTTTTGCTAAAGCTTTGTACAGAACTAAATTTCCTCCTTGCCTCCTAACACCCAGCAGTCAGTGTCAATTTTCTCCCTGTTTCAGGTTCTGCGAGAGTACAGTGTCAACCTATCTGAAGAAGAGTTTTTCCACATTTTGGAATTTTATGATAAAGCCTTAACATCAAAAGTATCCTATAATGATTTCCTTCGGGCATTCCTACAGTAGAAAATGGAAGGGGTCATCAAGTGCAAGAAACTGCAGCTAACAGAGATAGTAGCTGATTTATACAGTTTGATTGCCAATCAATAAATTAATTGAGCATGTCCCTTTTTTGCCTCTATTCATTAGCAAGCTTCAAATACTTATGGCTCTGGCAAATACAGCTTTTGTGGTTTGTGGATTAAATCTATATGTTAGGGCTATTAATTTTCATATAATCCATTTATCCAAGAAAAACTACAACAATTAAAGATGTTATAGTAATGATTCCTAAGACCTTTGAGGCATGTCTGAATGCAATACATTTAAATAACATGTTTTTCTAATTAAAACATATTATTAATAAAATACTCTTTGTAACTTCAGTATTAAGGTGTAAAAGGCATACTATTCAATTTTATCAATTTAAGTATTATATGATTTGTCATTAGAAATCTGTCTGTTTTACTGACTGTTTTCTTTTTCCTCCTGCTTCTCCACATAGCTGTAATAATTATGTTGCTAGTAGTTTTGCACAAGGACATGAAATGTACCATGCCACACTCTGAAAAGATACTGCCTATGCCTTCACAGCATGTCATCATCTTCCAATACATTTTCCCTCCACCATTTGATTTAAATACCAAAGAAAGTTGAAAATAAAATTAGAAGCTAATTTTCCATTTGCTATTGTATTTCTCATTGAAATTTTGGAAGCATATTCCACAAACTTGCATCTCCTAATATGAACTTTGTGGTTGACCTTTTCAAGGGCCATTTTTAAAATAATGTACAAAACACTACAAGTAAAATCTCAGTTAGATATATTGATATTATAAAAATGAATTGTTTAATTTCCTTGTGAGATATTTAGATCTTAGCAGGGAAATTGAAAGAATAATTTTCATTGCTGACCTTTATTGTTACCAGATTTGCCCATCACTTTGATAGAATTACAAAGACCCTAGAAACATATCCCTAATAAATGAGCACACACAATGTGCTGCTTGTGTTACTTGTGTTTCTATATAGAGCTGTATCTCTCCCTTCTGCAAGTCCTCACCTGCAATGGAGCTATCTTGCAGGATTCAGTTTCAGTGGGGCTGGGTTCTTCCAGCCATCAAATCAGTCAAATGCACACACACAGATTAATGTGACATGCCTGACCTGGCCGGGTTGATCAGCATGTACAGGCTGACACCCTCATATGCCAGGAATCTGTTCATTAAGGAAAATGCAGTAAGACACCAGCACACAGGTGAACAGAATATCTATGAATCTAGCTGGGTGTCCAGCTGACACCCTCATGTGCCAGCATTGAGTTCATTAGGACATGTCTGAGCCAAACTGGGTCAATCAGCCTATACAAGCTGATCCCCTTATGTGTCTCAAACTCAGCACATCCCAATCTTTTGCTCTAACTCTCCTAGTAGTGGTAGCCTCTTGATGAGCGGACCCCACAGTATTTCTGGGCTTCAGAGGGATCTTTGGCTTAGGTAAAAAAAGCGTTGCTGCAGAGCAAGTGGGGAAGGGACGTAGAGAAGGAAAAGTATACCCAGTTACCACCAGTTTGACTATAAAAGTTATTTATTGATAAGTATATGAAATTTATAATGGTATGAGTAGTAATAGACATGCAAGGAAAAACAAACAAAACAATTACAATATTACCCTGGTTTAATTGAGTAGTTGGGGAAACTTAGCTCATGCTTAGATAATACAATTTAGGTTCAGAAAGCTATACCTAGAGAGAAAAGGAAAAAGAGAGAGAGAAAGAGAGAGAGCAAGAGCTGGGATCTCACCATTCCCAGGCACTCAGGTGATTTGTTGACAAGCAAAGTTTCTAACACAATCGTTGAAGGGAGATGATCTGTTTTTCCCGTCTTCTTGATAACAACAGCGGATGGTGTCAGAGAGATTTCTCTCTCTTGAAGCACACTTTTGCTCCTTTACAGCTTTCTTATACCCTTAGTCTAGCCTCTTCAAACCATTCTTTTAATTGTGTAAATCAAGAGGGTCCCAAGCCATAATTGACAGGGAAAATCCTGTTATATAAACAGTTTAAATTTAAATGAATTACCTTTTTCAGTGATAAGGGGTTATCTGGTTTGGAACATCTCAAGAAACTAACAACTTGGAAAAACATTAAGTCTTAAAGACACCTAGGAGCCAGCTTGAAATTTATTATGAATATACTGGAAGGGATCTTCTCAGATGGCCTAGCTACAGATGGCTTAGCTATGCTTACACTGTGAAGTCAGCATCAGTGTTTTGTATTTTACCTGTTGTAAATAAGACTCAGCTTAGCATGACTCAGATTCTACTGTAGCCTTTTAACAGATTTAAGGGGATTACTTGGAGTGTTCATAAACTTTGTGGGGAGGACTTCCACCAATCATCCCGGGAAAAGTATGACAGCATTTGTGGTCAGGGCTCCAACGGGTTGGACACTGTGATGAACCCTTAACCACTGTCCAAATGTTGCCCATACCCACTCTGACTCGGTCTCTTGCCTCAGCATTCCCTAACCTGGTGACTGAGTTTTAGTCAATCAAGTTTAAATAGGCCTCCCATACTGGGACCGGGGAATGTACGGTCTGAGGTGCCTATTAAACTTTTCTTCTGCTTAGTTCTGGTTAGATGAGGTGTGGGGGGGGGGTGGGGAGGAGAGGAGGGGGAAATAGCAAAAGTCCTTTGTAAGTCTAGCAAGCTGGGTGCCAGGGTGTCATGGGGGAGATTGGCTGAAGAAGCCCCAAACAGAAAATGAGGATCCCCTAAGGCAGGAATCATGTATAAAAGGAGAAAAAACAAGTATATGCCATGCCCATGTCACTAAAATGTGGAACCGTTTGAGCCCTAAGCACCACTCACACGTAATTTCATATGTGGATGACATTTTGATACGCACCTCCACTGCAGAAATGAACAGAGAAATCACTAAGGAGGTTCACACTGTTTGCGAGCTCTTCTGGGAAATTTTAACTTCTCCAGAGAGTTCATTGAAATTTTCTCTGACAAAGCTAAGCCTCTGTACAAATTATTGAAGAAAAACAGGATTTGGGAATGGGGA
>NW_005842509.1:128048-128589 GCF_000455745.1 Alligator sinensis
GTGATAAGCTCCGAGTCATTGCATATGCCTCCAGGCTCCTAAATCAAACAGAGCAAGGCTTTACCCCCTGTGAAAAGGAGTGTCTTGCTCTGGTCTGGAGCCTTGCGCATTGGGAATTTATTATTGGAGGGTCGAAGGTCATTGTTCAGACTGTGCATTCCCTGCTTAAGTAAATCATATCAGGGAAAATACAAGACAGCCAGGTTTCTAACCCACGCATTGCTCAGTGGACGCTCTCCCTAGTAAACTGAGGAGTAGAGTTTAAAAAGGAGCAAGCTGTTTCATCAGCCCCATATGGATTAATCATAGAAGGAGAAGAGCATACCTGCCCCCTCCCTCTTCTAAAACACCTTGAATGGCCTGTCAAGGGAGATAAGAGGCTTGCAGATGCACAACAGAAGGGATTTGTAATTTGGTTTACAGATGGATCAAGTTTCTATCATAAAGGGCATCCGCTAACAGGATATGGAGCCATCCGCATAAATGACGGAGAGGTGCTCCAAGGACCAGCTCGCCCTCATTCTGCCCAAGCAGCTGAAGT
>NW_005842509.1:128918-129570 GCF_000455745.1 Alligator sinensis
TTTCTCTCCCCTGCCGCCCCCCCTTCTTGGCTAGCAGGAAGGAACGGCTTCGAGCCGTTGAAAAATACATGTCGGATAAGCTTGTCAGTGCCTACCCCGATGTTGAGGCAGGAAAAGGCCAGAGAAGTGCTCAACTTGTTATGGCCACCCTTTTGTAGATCAATGTTCCACTTTTCCCCTGCAATGTTGATCCCAGCTTTTCCCAGTATATACGGGGGAAGTGTGGGAGTTTGTTTTTCTCTTCTCTGTCCCCTCACAGGTCTCCAAACACAAATTATGACATTCCATAGCTGCACCAAAGCATTGCTGTGCATAGGTCTCTGGAGTCTGATGTCCACACTCTATTCTGAACCTGCGATGCCTCTGAAACTCTGGAAGTGTTTGCCGGTTGGAACCCAGGAAATAAAATGGCTGTGCCACAAGCATGGATTCTATGGAAATGGAAGCAACCCCCTGGCCCTACCACGTCGCTACCAGTTCTGTAAGCCATCATAGACTCAAGAGGAACCTGTACCATAAGTTATTAACTTGCACTGGTAGGAGCAGGAGTCTCCTTAATTGATGCTGCAAATATAGAAGTTCTTGCTAATAAGCTGTCATATGCCACTGAAAATATGGGGAAAATGGGAACTCCATTAACTGCATCTTTAAA
>NW_005842509.1:131221-133648 GCF_000455745.1 Alligator sinensis
CGGTCCCACTATGGGAGGCCTATTTAAACTTGATTGACTAAAGCTCAGTTGCCGGGTTAGGGAATGCTGAGGCAAGAGACCGAGTCAGAGGGGGTATGGGCAACATTTGAACAATGGTTAAGGGTTCATCACAGTGTCCAGCCCGTTGGAGCCCTAATCACAGGTGTTGTCATACTTTTCCTGAGACGACTGGTGGGAGTCCTCTCCACAAAAGGTTATGAGCACCCCAATAATTATCTTAAGTCTGTTAAAAGACTATAGTAAGATCTGGAAAAGTCATGCTAAGCTGAGGCTTGTGCACAAGTAAAAATCCAAAATCCTGATGCTGCAATCTATCTATTGTTTCTGAAGAAACCATGAGATATCCCATCAGTATATCTGCTATCCATAGGAATTTCAAGCTGGCTCCCAAGTATTTGGTTACTCCCTAATCTTACGTGTTTCCTGATTATCAATCAGTTTCTTGAGATGTTCCAAACCAGATAACCCCTTGTCAATAGAAAAAAACAATGATTTACACAACTGAGGATGCTTCAAAGCAGCTGAACTGAGGGTATAAAAATCTGTAAAAAGTGTGGGTGCTTCAGAGAGAAAGAAAGAGAGAAAGACTTTGACTTTTAAGAGGCATTTATTCCAGGAAGGGTGACAAATCGGGGCCAGTAGAGAGCATGTACAGGTTGGCCCGAAGATCTGGGCCTCATGGACAAGGCCTGGGCTGCAAGGCCCAGGCCTGCAAGGCCTGCCCGTACACTCTAGACTAAACAAAACATCACACAAAAAAACCACAACGAACATTAGGACTATTTACATATTTACAGTTCTGCCAGCGGGGACACCCCTGGAGGCCTCAGGGGTCGACCTGCATGAACAAAGTCCAAGGCCTCGGCCTGCTGGATGCGTCTCTGCAGCTTGAGCGGCCGGTGGTATCACAGTATGAGGATCAGGCGTCCCGCCTCGACTCGGCACAGCGTCCCCTCGAGGACTCAGTGTTCCTCAAAGGTGGGCACCGTCCGCCGGAGGACAGCGTACTCGAACTCGACGTTGAGGCACCAGTAAGGGGCCTGCGTGTATGCTCTGCCGGGCAGGCTCAGCTTGCAGCAGACCAGGGCGTGGTCCGAGAGGCCTGATGGAACGATGCAGCTGCTGCACAGTAACGGCAGGTGGTGCTGGCCGATGTACAGGTGGTCGAGGCTGGCCATGGCGAGCCCGCTGGCACTAATCTTTGCCCAGGTGTATTGTCGTGCATCAGCGTGGAGCACCCGCAAGGCATCAACGAGGTCCGCCACCTCCAGCACGGTCCGCAGCTTGCGGGCCGAAGGCAGGTGCGGCTCTGGACCCGTCCAGTCTAGCAGCGCATCGACGGTGCAATTGAAGTCCCCGTCCACAAGGAGCAGGTCATCCTTCTCGCTGGAGTCACGCAGGAGGTCGCCCAGGGTCTCTAGGAAGGCAATCCTCTTTCTCCTGTCGGTGGGCGCGTAGACGTTGACAAGAAGCAGGCTTTGGTGTGCCAGGATGACGTGGACGGTCAGCAGCCAGCCGGGGACTACCTCTTGTGCCACCGCTGAGTCATACTGCAACTGTGGCGAGAGGAGGGTCGCCACTCCTGCGCTGAGGTTGGTGCCATGGCTCAGGAACAAACGGCCTCCCCAGGCGGCGTGCAAGTCAGCTTGAACGTAGACGTCGCTGTGCGTCTCTTGGAGGAAGGCGATTGCCAGGTGCTTTTGCTGCAAGCCCTCCAGGACGGCCGTCCGCTTCACCGGGTCTCTGCAGCCATTGGTGTTGAGCGAGGCAATTGTGGTAACCGCCATGAACAGGAGAAGAGGGAGGAAGTGTAGGCAGGGTACTGGTGGGAGAGATTGATAGATACCGGGCAAAAACCGCGGAGACGGGGAGGCCTAGTGTTGCCCTACCCTATTCCGTGGCCCTGCCTCAGCCCCACACCTCCCTCACTCGGGTCACCAGCTTCTCGAGCCGGAAGTCATGCTGACATGTGCCCGGGTCCCGGTGCATGAGCCTTGCCACATCGCTAGCGGTGTGGACAAACTGCGTGGGGTCCAGGCACCATTGCCGGATACTCTCGGCTATGTTCCTCTGGCCCTTGGTCTCATCCAATAGGTTGAGGAGGCCTCCATAGCTGGGGGCCACCCAGGGGGGTTTCTCCAGAAGGAGCTGGATATTGCCGACCGAGAACCGGCAGGGCTGTACTCTGGGATGGGACTTCCCGGTGAGGCCAGTGAAAGTGCCCTCAATGGCCAGGCTCCCTATCAGGCCCCCCTCTGTATCTGGGTCGAGGACCGTCTCTGGGAGATCGATCACCATCCGCTTTGAGGGACAAACGTGATCCCTCTCCCGGGGCCGCTTGCGGCGCTCAGAAGGCAGGCACTCCATCTCCTCCTCATCGGTCTCAGCGGGCAGGGGGGCGGGCGG
>NW_005842509.1:134083-134300 GCF_000455745.1 Alligator sinensis
GTGCCCCACCAGAGGGGGCCCCAGCGCCTGAGACGCTAGCCACCCCGGGTGGAACTGGGACAGGAATGGACTGGGAGGACTCCCCAGCCCCCCCACCAGGTGGGGCATCAGCCACAACAGGGGCGCGAGAAACCTGGGAGGATGTCCCAGGCCCCCCCGGGTGGCATGCCAATGCCAGAGGGGTTGAGCCCCTCGGATGGAGCAGGGGCGGGGGGGG
>NW_005842509.1:134409-135154 GCF_000455745.1 Alligator sinensis
CTGGCTGCCTGTCCTAATGGCCACGGGGCAGCTGGGTGGGAGCTGCCACCACAACGGCGGCATAAATTCCCACCCTGGGAGAAATACACTACGTAAGACCTCCCCTCTAACACAAAGGTCAAGGAGGGAGGCAGTCTCTGGGTGTCATCCCTGAGGAGCATGAACGCCTGCCTCCGAACGGACAGGACGTGTCTCAGCTTGGGGTCCCTACTACCCCAAGGTCAGGCTACGCCAGGGGCTGGTGAGGACACCGTAGCACTCGAGCACGTTGGTGAGGTCCCAGTCTGACAGGTGCAGGGGCACGTTGGAGGCCACCACCCGCACTGCCAGGGTCTCCAGGGGCGTAACCAAGTGGTGGCCCCCACGATGTCCAGCCCTGCCACACACACCTCCCTCACCAGGCTGGGAGAACTCAAATGTACGATGGGCACTGATTTTACCCGGGAGGCGTACCGGACGCTCCGTCATCCCAGCAGGTCCGCCAGAGCTCTGGCGCAGTCCTCCACCCTGACATAGAGAGGGGCGTGCACCCACAGGCCATGGCTGAGGGGAAGGTCCACAGAGACATCCCCATGCCAATTGCCTTGGGTGCTGGCAGGCATCCCGGCAGGAGAGGGTTAACTCTCCCACAGGAGGGAGAGGGGAAAAAAGAAGCCTCAGTCTGACGACTGGGACTGGGAGGGGGCTGAAAATGCCCCCAAATCAGCCTGAGTTGGGGCAGAGCAACCCTGCAGGGGTTCAGGGC
>NW_005842509.1:135678-146413 GCF_000455745.1 Alligator sinensis
TAGTCAAACTGGTAGTAACTGGGTACATTTTTCCTTCTCTGCTTCTCTTTCCTCCCGTGCTCTGCACCAACGCTTCTTTTACCTAAGCTAAAGATCCCTGTGAAGCCCAAAAATACTGTGGGGTCTGCTCATCAAGAGGCCAAAGACTGGGACGTGCTGAGTTTGAAATACATAAGGGGATCAGCTTGTACAGGCTGATTGACCCTTTGACTCAGACATGCCCCTATGAACTGAATGCTGGCCCATGAGGGTGTCAGCTGGACACCCAGCTGGCTTCAGAGGGATTCTGTTTACCTGTGTGCTTGTGTCTGACTGCAGTTTATTGTTGCTTTGATGAACTGATTCTTGGCATATGAGGGTGTCAGCCTGCCCATGCTGATCAACCTGGCCAGGTCAGGCGTGTCACATTAATGTGTGTGTGTTTGTGTGTATGACTGATTTGGTGACTGCAGGAACCCAGTCCCATTGAAACTGAGTCCTGCAAGATCGCTCCATTGGGGGTGAGGACTTGCAGAAGGGAGAGATACAGCTCCGTATGGTGGCATGAGCAGCACACTGACAGAATTACCAAGACCCCAGAAACTATCCCTAATAAATGAGCACACTCCAAAGTAATGGGAAAATCTGGTAACAGGGGGTACAGCCAAGAAGATCTAGTGACCCACCAAAAGGTTGGTGTGAGGTTGGGGTGTAGGGGAGGTGGAGCCCCACAGATGGCTGCCTGGCGGAGTTCCCGCCGTAGAGGAGCCCTGGGTGGTTTGCCCCCCCACTGGAATAACATTCAAAGTCATGGCAAGTGAGTCTGGGGGAGGCCACCTGGGTGATAAACATCTACCACTAGGCTTACAGGATAGGCAGGACATCCGCTGCCAGCCGTCTGGACCAAGGCTGCACACGACCGACAGTTCAAAGCCAGGTGGGCACACAGGGCTCCCTCAGGAACACAGAGCTGACAGGTAACATTATGGTATTTAAATTTTCTATGATCAGCAATGGCAGTTTATTATGATTATATCAAGACTTGAGTAGGAGCTTCTTCTCAAGAACTGTTAGGTCAATATGTCTCTTTCTAGATTCTTGGATGTATTCTTTTCTACCTTGTTTTCATGGATGTATTGGCAGTCTGTCACCTCCATATATAGTTATTTTCCATGTCTCTTTCCATTCCTTCAAATCATGTCTATAGTTATAATTAAAACAAAGACAGGCTTCAAAAGAAAACAGCTATCTTGGAGAACAAGTTTCCATATGAGGGATTATCTTCAAAGTCACTGAAAGAGAAACAGGGCAGAATATTTGAATAAAAGCAGTGCAAACATATTTCATACCTAATGTTGTTAATGTGTCTATATAGCAATGTCTCAAATGGAGTTAATAAAACAGCACACCAATGATTTCAGCACAAGGCAAAGTAATAATCTGAGGATGACATGCTTTCAAATGATTCCTGTCTTTTTCCTGGTAAACCTGCAAACCATTCCTGAAGAGCTGATCCAAAACCCAGTGAAGTAAATGAAAAGATTCCCATGGATGTGAATGAATACTGATATAGGGCTTATTTGAGGAGCTGTTGAATCTTTTTTGAAAACTTCAGAGATAATATTTGCTAGATTTCAAATGAAAAGTGCTAATGAGACTTTGGGTGGTTGGGCTTTGATGATTTCCATTCTTGATCTCCAGTTTCAGTATGATGTAAATTTTGTTTACTGTCTACACTTCAAGAACAGTTGTCATGTACATTGTATATCCATCACAGCACTCTTGAAAAATGGTATTTTTGAAATAGTGACACAAAAATACAGTGTCAGATTTTCTTCACAAAATACATGCTATCTATATATCTCTTAATCAGAATGGTCTTTAGTGCTCAGGTGAATGATTAAACCAGGCACCTGAGGCTATAATAACTTAAATGTGTTCTCCCATATCCACCCATTATGCAGAAGTTCCAAGTTTCATTTGTGAGGAATATATGCACATTCCGAGTGTACAACAGTGCAGAAAGAACAATATAAGAGCCATTTAAACTATTTTATGTTTAATTCTCTTCTGAAAACTCTCAAGAAATTCCTTTTTCTAAAAGAGAAGATTTTTTTCCACATTTACTGGACTTTGATGGTAAATAAATTGTTGTCCAGCAAATATGGTGTGTACTTGTGCTAAATTCTATTATTTCAATATGCTTTGCAGCTATAAAGGAATTAATTTTCACTAAGTGTAATTGCTAGTCAGAATATACCTAAAATATTATAATAGACATGGAACTTGGAATAATTGTTTTGGAAATAGGGTGTTTTTTAACTGATGAGAAAAGAAAAAAACTAAGTTCAGTAAATTTTCTTTACATTTCCATGATGGTGGCAGGATAATTTGGCCTTATTTTTAGCTCAAAGACAGAATTAACACTTCAGCACTGCATTATGGCATGTACTATAGCTACTTTGCCTTACTTTGGGACACAAGGGATGTCTCTCCCATTCCATTCATCTTCATGATATCTTCTGAAAGAAAAATGTTACTGAGAGGAGGTGAGAGGAGTGGTGTTATCTCAGGATTTCTCAACATGTTATGCCAATAGATTTTTCATTAGTGCTACTGGCAGGAATATCCAATTCAACAACTCCAAAGAGATTAAAGAACAATCTTTTTGCTGTACAAACAAATCAAATCATGCTGGTTTTTTTAGTGAGTTCTTAAAGGCATGGATGGCATTTGCCAACTGTTTATTCAACCTCAAAAACAATCTCAGTTTCTATTGCCAGCATTTTGAGATAACCTAGGTAATTTTCACATTAAAATTGCCAACTGTTACAGGTTTAAAGTTTGCAATAGAAGGGCTTTTTTTCCTAACAGTCATCAGTAAACAATAGTCGGCCATCCAGCAATGATTGGCTGGCAAAGATTCCATTTGTTTTTGCTGAGAGAGAGATAATATCAATGGAATTGAGCATTATCCTGTGATAATGGCCTCCTGCTGCTACATGTAAATGCTGAGGCAAAGCTAAGGCAGTTATGACCATAAAATGTCAAGGCAAGCTAAGACATTTATTTTCAAAGCATATGACATTGATCCAGTTCTTGTTGCAATAGATTTACTTCTTTGGCCATCACCCTCACAGCACTGCTGTTGGCATGAGAACTCTATACCAATTGTTCCCCAGAGTGTTATTATCTGGCTGTACTGGCTTTCTGGGCTACGTTACAGCCAGCCAGAGTAGCTTATCCATTTTCATAGAGCTTTCCTTGAAGTATCCTTTTCTTCTATAAATTACAAGCCAGTTTGACATTTTAGGGCTTGACTCTTGACTGTAAGCACAACCTTGAGTGAGGGGTGCCCAAACTGAAACCACCAAAACAATAACACCAGAAAACCCCTCTGAACCCAACCCACTATCTCCTGGGTCATTGGGTGCATATACACATTCATTAATGTGCTTTTCTAATGTGTATTAAATTTAATACCTCCGATGTGCTTTAATAAATAAATGCACATTAGGTTGCCCTAATGCACAGTAGCGAAAGCTCATGCTTTTTTAGTAATGCTTAATGCATAGTAGCTTTTTATTGCACATTAGCGTATTGGCATGCTTTTTTATGCAATGCTTTAATGAGTAGTAAAATAGGCTACTGCTTATTAAAGAACGCTTGTAGATGCACACATTGGGGGATAGTATTTGCCATTGCATTGTATTAATAGCAAAATGATTACTTCCTTCTACACCCTCAACAAGCAACTAGAGCAACGGGGTAATGGCTCTGCCCATTTGCTTCTTTCCTTGGTGCACTGGGGAACAAGCAGGTGAGCTGCCTCTTCTTTTTCAGCAGATAACCCAGATAGTGGTGTTAGGCTACAGTGGTCCATACTCAAGCACACTCATTTTGGGCACATCTTTCTACTCACAATCTAGTCCCCAAAGTTTAGCTTGCAACAGGCAGCTTTCAGCCTATGATTATAGTAATAAACCACAAGGCTGTAGCCCAGGTAGTCAATAGAGCTGATACTACTCTTGATAGCCCCTTGCAGACCTGAATATATCCAGCTGTTTTCAGAAACCTCCCACCACTGTGCAAATGGGGGTGCATCTCCACCTGTGGCAGGCACAGTAGGAATGGTAGAGGTGGCAGAGCTGATGTAGCCATTGCAGTTTTTCCTGTCATGTTATCTAAAGGTAAAGTTACATATTGCACTTAAATCACATTAAACTTGTGGAATGTTAAGCAATGTTAAAATTAGAATGTGTTCCGAGTAGTGTTAGTACAGTTTCTTCCTTGTACAGCTCTGATTTGCCACTAGAGGGCTAGCTCTGACTTGCCACTAGACAGCCAGGATACCTGGGCTTTATTCCTGCTCTGGGGAGTGGGGATTGGAAGCAGTGCCTCCTGGGATGCTGAGGGACTGCAAATTCTCATTTTATCTCCATGGAGCAAACTGAAGTTACCTTAAGATGAGATAGGTAGCATGGCCCAGAGTTAACCCTCCCCTGAAGTGGCATAACTTTAAGATGCTCAGAGGGCATTTAGCATGAGTTAACAAGCTTTAACTTATGGAAGCTCACATTTTGAATGCCCTTAGCATAGTATAAGTGTAACATGTAACTTCACTCTCACTTTTCCTTTAGTATCTTGAGAAGACACAGCACTTGTCTATACTCATGCTGAACAAGAACCTATGCAATAGCAGCAGAGTAAAGAAATAGTTGTAGGTACAGAGCATTTGTGACTTGTACTAACCAAATGTGAAGCAAAAGCTTCATTTATCAAATTTATCAAATTCAAGGCCCCCACCCCCCAGCATCTTCCAAACATTCACAAATCTTAGTATTTCTTCTGTCCCTCACTGGACCATCTAAGAAAGCTCCCCTATGTTCCAGAGAAGAATTGCTAGAGAGTAATGAGAATGCCTTACTTAAGCTAGGGACTGACTCTGCACAACATTTTTAATATCGTGATGGCTTTCCTTTTCAAACCCTCATTCTAGTGTACAATAAATCACATGGAAGAGGCTGAAGTGGTTGACAAATCATGACTGTCAGACTGCTCTTAGAATGCCTGTCACTCAGCTTGCCATGCCCTAAGTATTCCACCACCACCCTGCCCAAAACCTCAGTAAGCCAGATAGACTGCAGGCTGAGACAGAATCCATTGCAGAGGAAAGATTTCTTTCCCTGAGAGCTCAAAGGGGATTGTTTTTTCTTTATTCAGTTCCACTACATCTGTAGGAATTTTGATTAGTAGGAAAACTCATCTAAAGATATATTTGAAAACAAAACAAAGAAATCAATAGATGGATCCAAGATTTAAGTGTGCTCAGTAATCCACTAATTTCACATGGAGAAATCCATTCTGAGACAGAGCCCATATAGGGAGATCAGGTTCTCAGCTAACATGAATCAACTCTATTGAAACCAATAGAACTACATTAAGGGCCCCCTATGTTTCTCCCTGTAACAGGTTGCTTTCCCCAGCACCATCTTCCCTGTTCTCTGCGCCCTACGTGGGGTACCCTTTTAGGTTTCTTGTGTCCCGCTCTTTACTAGCCTGCCATGTCTTGATGGAAATTATTATGCTGATGTTCTTAAAAGTGGGAGACTGCCTACTGGATTTCATATGTTGGGGTCTTTTGCCTCCACAGGCCTTGACCCCAATCTTCCTCTAGCTAGACCTCCCCATCTAACCCACCAAACAGGGTTTGACTCAAAGGCTCTAGCCTTTTCCATTGTCTTGAGGCTCTGGGCCCTCTTTTCTGCTCCAATAGAGAGCCCAGCCTCCCTGGCCCAGAGGTCTAGCCCCTGGCCCAACAGCCAGGGTGGCACAAGTCCATAAACTAGGGAATGGCCTTGAACTCCCTTCAGCTTAGTCCAAAAAAATAAAAATAAAATTGTACCTCAGGTGCACCAGACCACCCTGGCCTTTTAAGGTCATGCCTTCTGGCACCAGGTCAGTGCACCTCAAAAACCTATGTACCCCCAAAAAGCTGTGCCCTTGCTGGCATTGGGGTCCCCACTCTATAGTGAACTCCCAAGTGAGGCCTCCTCCTTTCCCTAAGGCCTTACCCAAACCACCGGTGTTATTCAAAAAACAAAAGAAATATGGACAGTCCCGTCCGTGCACAATAACTGCCACCAAGAAAAAAAAATGTGATCCAAGAAAGCAACATGCCAGCTTACACTTATGCTGGGTTTGTGCTTCAGATCCCCACCGTCGGCTTCTGGGGTGGCTGCTGTCTCTCCAGGGACTTTTGTAGTCCCCTCTTCCAGCCTTTGGACCACTCACCACACCTCTCCATGGAGCACTGGGATGCACTCCTTCTCCTTTGGCTGCTGGCCTTTATTGCCACTCTCCCCAGGGTTTTTATAGTCCTGGCCTGCCCCTTCCAGTCAGCTGACTAGCTGGCCAGGCTCCCTATTTAATGCTCTCCTTACCAGTATTCTATGCCCAGAAAGTTCTGGCCTTAAAGGAGTGGACCTGTCTTCTGGTAACAGGGCCAGGGTTCCCTGTTACACCTCCCCCTCATAGTACAGTGGTGCAGGTCACGTGCACTAAGAGCCAAAGAGCAGGCCTTTTATCCCCACCCCCGCTTACAGAATGCTTGCTTCTTAAATAATTTCTCTCCCCACAAACCCTTGGCTTTTCTCCGTGAAAAGAACCCTTTCAATCAAGATGTTAACTACAAGCATGTGCAGCTCATTAGCTCTCCCTCAAGCTTACCTGTGCTGCTTCCCTCTTTAAAAAACCTGACCTGAGGCCAGGTTATTGCTGTTTCAGACATAAGTCTAGATGGTGAGAGAAAGGGATTTGTAATGGTTAATTTCTAGATCTACGTATATAGTTTACGGGAATCTTCACTTTTTGAACAAGACACTGGTGAGAGAGAGGAAGGTTGTGTATAAGGAACAACCCAACGAGAAAGTTTGTTCTGGGCTAGTAGAAAGGAAATGGGGGTGGAGGGGGAGAGAGGAAGAAACTGCAAGAAGAGAATTACACAATTATGCTTCTTATCTGCTCCTTCCCTCTATTGTTCGACCTTATTTTAACTAAATTCTCAGGATTTGGTATGAAGTCAGTTCTACAGGGTAGAAAGGGAGAGACCATGTTGGGAGGGTCAGGGGGAGAAACCTCTTGGTTGAAATACTGTCACTTCAATTGGTTGATTAACAGATTAATGTGCGATAATACATGCATGATTACTGTTTTTGTCTGAATGATCTATAGCAGGTCACAAGTGGTAAGGGATGTGCCAAACATTGCAGAATGAAAATCAAATTGAAAACCCTTTTTTGGAAAAATATTTTTGAGTTTCTGATGCTTTTCTATTCCAAAATATGTCATGCAAAGCAAAGATCATTATTATGCTGTGAAAATAGGCACAAAATCAATTCTGTATTATATCAATACTTAACGTATGCTAATATGATGTCTTCACAACGCCCCAAAAAATTATGCTTGGCATGAATTCTTAGTAACAATATGAATACCATCATCTTCAAATAGTCAGGTATAACAAGCTGCTCAAATAACTGTAAAAACAACCTTATCACTGTTATAGGAACATCCATTTATTATTAGCACCATTCTAGCAGATTTCATCTTTGATATCAGTAGTTTTATATAGAAAAATCCCCTAAACATCAGCTTGTATTGGGATTCATCTGGTGAAACTATTGCATATTTAATTCAGAAAGGAGGCTGTTAACATATACATATTCCCAGAACAATTTTTATCACAAGAAGGGCTGGGTCTGTTGTATAGTAATTGAAAATTTTTAGTTCATAACTAAAACTGATGGCTCGGTTAATTGATAAAATCTAATTGTGAAGCTGTTTTTACTTTTAAAATTTCTGGGGGGAATAGGAGGTAGCCAAAGCACAATGGATACTGCAATTTGAATTTGGATTTGCCAGGAAGTGGCATCTAAAATCAGCTGTTAGGGGCTGGCTGGCTGCCCCACTGCTTCCTCAGAACTGATGCTCAATTAACAGATGGCAGAATTGCCAAAACTGGATGTGTCTACATGTGTGTTTTAATTTGCAGTAGCTTATTCTCCTGCACATTAAAGCGCCACATCAAAAACAGTGCTTACATGTTCATTTGCAGTAGAAACTCTTAGGGTGACAGTATTTGGATCTTGAGGAGCATTGGATTTGCAGCTGAATAAAAAGGCTGTAACCTGTGGCCTAGCAGAGCTGCTAACCACAAGGCAGAATAGCAGGTTAAAAGTAACATTGCAAGACACTTAAGCAAGCATTTTCTTAACAATATACTAGTGTTATAAGATATATAGCTCATTATGTAGCATTAGGAGGTAAAGCAGATTTTGCTTATGAATGCTTATGCTAAACCATCCATTTGCTTATGCTAAGTAACTATCTTAACTGTGTCAACCATTTTCAAGTGAGTCTGTGAAATTCTGTGCGCTGTAAATGGGGTGAAGTCTTAGGTATGTGGAGATGGTACAACATGGGACTGAAAAACAGACTGGAATGTGAAAGACAACACATAACAAATAAACATATGAGAAAAGGTGATTGGTAAAGAAGCCTCCAGAAGCTTCCAGGCTTTGGTCAAGTCCACCCAAGTGACCGAAAAAGCTAGGGTCAGGGTCTTAAGCATGCGCTCATAGCAAAAAGACACGTAAATAAGTGAAATATATAGGTAATTCCATGCTAATGAAACAAACAGTAAACAGAGGTGGAGCTTAAAATGGGAAGAACTAAGGGTGGAACAAAGGAGAGACAAAGGTGGAGTAAATGTTAATGAGCATAAAGCAAGGTGTATAAATATGGAAAAAAACTTAATGTTTGCTGCAGCTGCCTGGTTTGTTGGAGCTTTGTCTGAAGCTGTCTTCATTTTGAATAAAGCTGTTGATGAGCAGTGTGTGCAGGTGATGCGTGATGGCATCGATTCATTGTCTCCCTAGTCATTGGGCATCATATGGAGTCGAGGTCTAACAGAAACATCACTAAAAGGTCATGCACTTCTGCTACTGTGCATTAGGGCAGCCTAATGTGCATTTATGTAGTACTTCATATTAGAGGTACTAAACTTACTGTGCAGTAGCATAAGCACATTAATGCATGTGTAGATGTACCCACTGAGAGGTCAGAATTCAGAAGAGGAAATAAACTCAGAAGATTTATTATTTCCAGCCTGAAATTTGCAAAATACCAGTTCCCAGGGAATGTATCCTGCTATCTCATCTACTTCTGTTATAGGATCATTGGTAGTAGCATTTGTTCTTGACAAGGCCATGGAACCAGCACTCTTGATTTCCAGTCAAACCTAGCTGTCCCTCAGCAGAGTTCTGGTTTTAAAGTCAGCTGTGTGACTAAATGTACCAAACCACTTACAGCTCTGACTTTAAAAACCTTCAACAAGAAGTATTCTCTCTGTTTAGAAGAGCATTAATGGGCATTAACATTGTAAATAGTCACTATTATTCCTAGGTGAGCTCATTTCCCATGTGTACAGATATGGACACATATGCAATACTGTATTAAAGTTATATTTCTAACCAGAAAACAAATAGTGTATAATGTTGATTTCTTGGTTTTAGAACCATGATTCTTACCTGTTTTAGTAACTGCCAATTACAGGACAGCAGATTAGGTAACTTTAAAGGGGGTGGGGAGTGGCTAACATGTAGCTACCTGGTGTAGCACCAAGGAAAGGTTGATATGAAGCCACCTTGTAAAGCTTTAGATGTGAATTATGCTGTGTGATGGGGCACCAAGTCTGCCCCATCACAGAACTTTGGGAGAGTAAAGGAAAGCAGAAAACTTACCTTAGCAACCAGTCCCAGGAGAAAAGGGGTGGGGCTACCCTGATGGGGGAGCGAGAGACCCGGATGAAAACATAAACAAAGAGAGCAACACATGCCTGCAAAGGGAGAGGGGAGAGAGTGCTGGCTGTGAGAGAGACAGCAGATGGCTGGAAGGATTTAAAGGGGAAGTAATGCAGATTTAGCTGGAAAAAGAGAAGCAAGCAACCCAGAAGAAACAGGGAGAAACTACAAGAAAGAGAAAAGGGAATGTAAGAAGTGTCATGGAGAGAGACTTACCTGGGAAGATGAAGTGAGTTAACAAAGGAGGACTTTAAGTCGGTGAGTTTGATAACTGAAGACATCAAGTAACATCCCAGAGACTTAAAATTAAGAGAAAGGAATGAGAGTGGATGAAAACTAACAAAGAGAAGAGAACCCCACAATTTTGATATCAGTAGTAAATACAAGGTGATCTAGGATTGCTAGGATAGGAGGGTGATCCCCTGCCCTCCATTGATGCTGACTTCATGAAGGAACATCTTGAGAAGCTGGATACCTTCAAGTCAGCCAGCCCTGACAATCTTCACCCCAGGGTACTCAAGGAGCTGGCAAGCATCATAGCCCAGCCTCCAGCATGGATCTTTGAAAACTCTTGGTGCTCTGGTGTATTGCCCAAAGACTGGAAGAAGGCCAATGTGGTGCCTATCTTCAAGAAAGGGAGGAAAGTGGATCCGGCTAACTATAGGCCCATCAGCCTGACTTCTATCCCGGGGAAGATCTTAGAAAAGTTTATTAAAGAGGCCATCCTTAATGGACTGGCCGACGCCAACATCTTAAGGGATAGCCAGCACGGGTTTGTTGCGGGTAGGTCTTGCTTGACCAATCTCATTTCCTTCTACGACCAGGTGACCTATCACCTGGACAAGGGAGAAGAGATTGATGTCATATATCCTGACTTCAAAAAAGCCTTCGAT
>NW_005842509.1:147136-160147 GCF_000455745.1 Alligator sinensis
TAAGGAAGAATTTCTTTACTGTCCGAGCCCCCAAGGTCTGGAACAGCCTGCCACCGGAGGTGGTTCAAGCGCCTACATTGAACACCTTCAAGAGCAAACTGGATGCTTAACTTGCTGGGATCCTATGACCCCAGCTGACTTCCTGCCCTTTGGGCAGGGGGCTGGACTCGATGATCTTCCGAGGTCCCTTCCAGCCCTAATGTCTATGAAATCTATGAAATCTATTTGCTTGGGACCCATGTGGAGGAAAATGGGGCAAGAAACCAAGAAATTGAGAGTTCTCAAAGAGGGAACTAAATATATATAAGATGTATTTTATCTAAGAGAGACATACTAGTTGTGCAGAAGAGTTATTTTTGTTGAACCGCAAACACGCTATCTCCCTCATCTCTCAGGACTGTGTTTATTTCTGTATCTTCTTCCATCAAATTGGGACCCATGTGGAGGAAAATGGGGCAAGAAACCAAGAAATTGAGAGTTCTCAAAGAGGGAACTAAATATATATAAGATGTATTTTATCTAAGAGAGACATACTAGTTGTGCAGAAGAGTTATTTTTGTTGAACCGCAAACACGCTATCTCCCTCATCTCTCAGGACTGTGTTTATTTCTGTATCTTCTTCCATCAAAGTCGTGGCAGACGAGAAATAAAGGAAATTAACCAGTTCATATTAAAACAAGAGATGATTTATTTTGCAGGCGTAGCTTAACTCTCACATACTGCCATGAAGCTACTCCAAGCAGGAAGTCAATGACATTTTTGTTCAATGTTCCGTGAGATATATGGGGTATCTGTGGTGCTTCCATCCAGATGGAGTTAATCATCTGAACTTGCTTGAAACAACTGTTGAAAAATATACATCCAGGGAAGAAAAGACATTCACTGCTATATTTACCCCTGAAAATGATTCCTAGATTCATAAACATTAGGAGCTAGAAGGGACCTGATGAGATCAAGTCCAGCCCCCCTGCCTGAGGCAGGAAGTCTGCTGGGGTCAAATGATCCCAGGAAGATAAGCATCCGAACACCTTTTGAATGAGTCCAGAGTAGGTGCTTGCACCACTTCTGGGGGGAGTCTGTTCCAGAACCTGGACACTCAGACTGTAAATAAGTTTTTACTTATGCCCACTCTAAATCAGCCTTCCAGAAGTTTGTGGCTGTTAGACCTTGTTAGACCTTCCTTTGAGCTCAGTAGTAATCCACAAACTGTGGCTTTGGCTCTATATGATAGAGGGCTATACCATGATATGCCATTTCCAGTTACTGACTCCTGTTATCTCAAGTGTTGTTGTCTTGAAATAACATTACTTGTCTTTCATTTGCTCTGTGGTTGTCAGTGGCCCTTTTCCTTTCCCTTTCAGATGTAACGTGGTCTGTTTTGGAAATTTAGTTCTGGCAGAATTTCTATGGTCCCGTCAGCCATGTAGGTGATGTTGTATCCTATGGCTGTAGTCCAATACATTTGAAATTTTGCTTTAGCTAGTTTTTATCACTGCCTGTGGTGATTGGCTGGCATAAAAAATAAAGTAGGAAAAATAGTGTAACACAAGCTGCATTCCTTGTGTTATGAACATTCTTTCACAGCCACTTTCAATGAAATTACATTTGTAGAACTTGATTCTTATCTCTCAGGCTCATCAATGTACTATAAATGTATCAATTTCAGTGGATTTACTCCAGTGTATAGGACATCTGAAGTGGACCTATGGACTTAATTTCCTTACACTGCAATTTGCCTTTCAGAAGAGAGTAGGCATTTCCGCTCAGCTTGGAGGTTGACATTTTTTGCCTCATTAACATCTTTTGCTGTACCTATACAGAATTCCCTTTTTCTTAATCTTGTGTATTATATTAGAATAGATTTTGAAACTGTTCTAATTACTAGGGGTGTACAAAAAGTGCCATATTTGATTTGGATTCGGCCCAAATCAGGGAAAGTGATTCGATTTGTTGATTTGGATCACTGTCCCTGATTCGATTCAACTGAATCTGAATTGGAAGGTTCAATGCTGATTCAGAGAATCAGTGATTTGGCCATAGACACAGCTTTAAATGTTTTTTCTACATAGCTCAAGGTATCAAATCAGGAACCGAAGCTTCACACAGCCCTACTAATTACCATTCTTGATTTGCATTTTAATTGCTTGTCAGGGTATAAAGTGATATGGCTGGTTAAGAGAAAGAACATTTTGCTTAGTTCCAGTGGTTTGAAGTGTATAGGGGAGGGAAATGGATTCATATTCTCTAAATGGTCATGTGTAGGACCTTTCCTGTAGGCAAGAACCTTGTCTAAAGACCACTAAGATAAGTTGAAAGACTACAAAGTCTTTAATGGCCTTTGGATCAGGCCCATAATAAGGATATTTCAGTGATTCATAGAGAAGGTTGAGAAGAAATCATTGTGATCATCTTGAATTTTAGTTGTGAATTGCATTGGAAGCTCATGTTCAGCTAGTTATTAAAATGATTACCAAGTCCTTTTCATGGTCAGTGCTTCTTAGGATATAGTAAGGCCTAGAGTCCTTGTTTCCAGACATAAGACTTTACATTTGGCCATACTGAAATTCATATTTTTGCTTGTGCTAATTTTAATAAATGATCCAGAAAGCTCCATATGGCTGATCCCTCTTCTTCATTATTTCACTCTTCCTGTTTTTTTGAGTCATCTACAAATTTTATCAGTAGTGTTTTTATGTTTTCCCCATGTAACTGATAAAAATGTGAAGTAGCATAGGGCCAAATTCCAATCACTACTATCTACTTGGTGCTGTTTCCCCATTTGCAGTTCTATTTTGAGACATGTCAGCCAGTTTTAATTCACTCAACATGTTTCATGTTGAAATTATGTTGTTCTAGATTCTTAATCAAAATGATAAATGATATCAATTCAAATGCTTTGTAGGATCTATGGCAGACAAGGTTCTTTGGGTAAAGCTGGAATCTTTTATTAGACCAACTCAAATAGTTGGAAAAATTCTTAGCAAGTTTTCAGGCACAAACACCTTTTGTCAGGCTGAGGAAGCATCTGCAGATGGTCTGTGCTCTTCCTGGATGGATCTATTATATCAACATTACATTCATCATCCAAACTTGAAAACTCATCTTTAACAAGAAAAAAAAATGTATCAAGTTAGTTTGAGAAGTCTAATTTACATAAGACCATACAATGATTAGCATTTAATTTTAGACAATCCCCCTGTAATTCTTAATTAATCCAGTCTTGTATCAGCCATTTCATTACTTTATTTTCTCACAATCAATGTCAGGCATATACCAGTATTTACCTAGTCTTTTTCTATTTACCCCCCTTTTTAAAGGATATTGTCACAATGCCAGGTTTCTTCTAGTCTTCTGAAACTTGCCTAGTGTCCTAACACTTACTAGAAATCAGCTTTAAGAATCCACAATGTTCCCCAACTAGTTTTTCAAAATGCTCAATTATAATTTATCCACACTTGCTAATTTAAAAATACATAAATTCATAGATGTTAGGGGCTGGAAGGGACCTCTGAAGATCATAAGGTTCACCCCCCTGTGCTTGGGCAGGAAAGACCACTGGGGTCAGATGACCTGAGCAAGGTGAGTGTCCAGGTGTTTTTTGAAAATATCCAGAATAGGTGATTGTACCATAGGGGGAGGGGGGTGGGGGTTAGGCTTAATCCTAGTCTTCCCCTGGGGAGCCCTGGTGAACAGACGTTCTTCCAGGCCCTGGTATGTGCCCCTTATATACTTATAGGTTGCCACCAAGTCCCCTCTGAGCCTTCTCTTCTCCAGGCTAAACAGACCCAAGTCTCTCAGCTTCTCATAGTATGGCCTACTCTCCATGCCTCTAACCATATGTGTAGCCCTCCTTTGGACTCTCTCAAGCCTCTCCACAGTCTTCCTGATGTGTGATGCCCAGAACTGGGTGTAGTACTCTAGCTGAAGCCTCACCAAGGCTGAGTAATGTGGGAGAATGACATCCTTAGTCTTGTTTGAGATGAATCGGTAGATGCATGCCAGTGTTTTGTTTGCTTTGCTGGCCACAGCATTGCATGGGTGGCTCTTGTTCATTCTATGTTGTATTAAGACCCCCAGGTCTCTTTTGGTTGTGGTGCTAGTAAGCATAGCACTACTGTGCCTGTAAGCATGTTGCAGGTTGTTTCTCCCCAGGTGGAGCACCTTACACTTCTTGGTGTTGAACTTCAGCAGATTTTGATGTGTCCACCTTACAAGCCTGTCCAGGTCAGCCTGTATCCCCAACCTATCTTCTAGTGTGACCACAGTCCTCCATAATTTGGTGTCATCTGAGAACTTTGCCAGTCCACTTCTAACACCTGAATCCAAATCATTAATGAATATGATAAAAAGCCCCGATCCGAGTACTGAACCCGCCACTGGTCACCAAGCGCCAAGTTGACTCAGTTCCATAGCTTTAGTAGCTACTGTTTAAAATCCTCCGTAGTGGCTGGTGGAATGGGAAAATATTTAAATGGGAATGGGAAAATATTTAATCTCTGTCATATAATATGACTACATGATTTTTGCAAATACAGAAAAGAAATATTTGCTGAATGCTTTTGCTTTCGCAACTTTACTATTAACAATTCTACCATTGCCATTTAGTAAATGGACTAATAATATTGTTAATATTCCTAGTATACTTGTCCTTAATTCTCCTAGCCATATCATTTGCTCAGTTTGAAAACACAGCCTTTTCCTCTCCACAAATTGCTGTTTGTGTAGCTGGTCATCCTACTTTCTTGTGTGACTAGGTGATCTGTAGCAGACATTTAGTAAAACATTTTGTTTTAGTTTTTAGATCAGTGAACCATAAGAATCATTGGGCAATCCATTTGAGAAATCTTGAGCCATTCAAGGAAGACAGATCTTTGTTAGAGATTTCATGCTGTGAAGAATCCATGCTTTCATCTATGTGTTTATCCACTGATCCACTTGCAAAAGTATAATCCACTGTTTCCATGCTGAGTTTCCTCCCTGCCCCTAAGAGCTCCCTCCCACCCTTGCTTATTTGTGGATGCCCACCCTATCTTTCCCAGAGAAGCAGGAGGTAAGGGTTAACCTGCCTGACTGGCCCCCTCTACCACTACTAGGTGAGAGCAACAGTGGTGGCCTGATGCCTGGGGGGGGGCAGGTTAACGCTTCTCAGGCTTCTCCCGTGGGACAGACAGCATGGGCATCCACAAGTAAGTGGGAAGGGGGGGAGGTCAGTGAGTGGGGATCTGGGGTACTGGGGAGGGTAGGGGTACTTGGAAGAACCAGTGGGCCAACCCAGCAGGGGAGGGAGGGTGGGTGGAATGTTTGCATTAAAGTGTAGCCTAGAGTGGCTACACTTTAGTGTAACATGAGCTGGGTAACATGGATCAGAGATACTCATGCTCTCAAGTGGCATAACTTTGAGCTGCCTAATAAGTACAGTTTCAGGTGTTGGTATGTGGACAATCCAGGTGTTAAGAGCTCCAGAGCTGCCCAAAATAACCCTGTAACAAGGTCCTTATTCTTTTACCTCTTGGTTATAAACTTCCTTCTCATTGGATTTCTTTCTCTGTTTCTTGACTGATGAATTCTTTTCATCCTTGAATTGGTGGGAAAATGTTTCCTGAATCTGCTTCTTTTTCACAATAAAAAATCCCAGATACTTAGTATATCAGGAGAGTATTGTGGATTGAAGTACTTCATTTATTAGAAGCAATTGTCAACTGAATAACATTTAAAACAAAATCCTTCCCCAAAGACCAAATCTTTTTGCTTGCTATACCTCATAGCTCTTGTTTTCCAGTTAAGCCTACACCAAATGCCAATGTTTGAAGAAAAACAACAACAAAACAATACCCTATCTGATTCTTCAACAGAACTAAAACCCAATCTTCTTGATTGATGTGGGGCTACTTGTCAGAGTCGCACTGCAGAGTTATTCTTCTACTTTGAAGATTTATTCTCTTGAATGGTTAAAATGCCCGTTGGAAAACAGAAACAAAAATAAGACTAATATGCGCAATATCTTCGGGCATTATGAGAAACAATCTTTCATTTAAAATGATCAGTGTTTTCTTTTAGAAAAGATGCTATTCCCTGCTTGGACAGGTGAAGCAGTGCTCCAGCATGTCAAGGGTTTCCATCAAGTACTCCAGTCACAGTTTTAAAATAACCGCCTCCCCAACATAAATTTCCGAGAGAAATAGCTCTATTCATGAAAAAAGTTCTTAAAATTTGCTTATACCTCTAACATCTGAAAAACCAGCACAGTAGCTGACTGTATATAGTTTATTTACACCCTGATACCAAATTCCTTCGATTCCATTCTGGCTTCACTAAAGTCAGTGACACCACTTCCAGTGAGTTAAGACACCAGGATTTCATTCAATGCAGTATTGCCAACCCACCATGTCAAATCAAGAGACAAAATCTTAAAAATCAAGAGATTTGGAATGTAAATCATGAGATGCTATTTTTGAAGTATAAATCAATATAGATATATTGACCATTGGTTTATAAATCCCATTATTCACTTATATAACTTCTAATAGGTCAGAGATGTATATAACAACTATATTATTACTAGGGCTGTGTAAAATTTTGCTGAGTCTTTCATTTTGAAGCTGTTTTGACATGCTTTGAGCGTGAAACAGCGAAATTGAAATGAAACAAATAGCTTAGAAACAGCTTTGAAATGCAAGGAAGGTACTTGAAACATTTTGAAAGTTTTGAAACATTTAGTTTCAAAGCAGCCTGGTGGCGGGAGGCAGGAGAGAGCCAGGGCTGCGCTTCAAGTGGGTCTGCAGCCCCATGGAGATCAGCCTGGCAGGGAGCACAGCCCTGGCTCTGCCCACCTCCTGCTGTTGGGCTGAACTCCATGGGGTTGTGGGCCCCAGATCTGGGTTCTGATTGAGATGAGGCTGCATCTGCTGCCTGAGACCGGTGGCAGCATGAATCTTCCCCGGCGATGGGTGCCAGCTGTGCCTAGCACCAGTCCTAGGTGGCAGGGCAGCCTCTTGTCATCCAGTACATAGATTCAGGGGCCTGCACCCCCAGGAGAAGCCTGGAACTGCTCAGCAGCCCTTCTGGGGTTGAAGCCCCTGGATCTGTGAGCCGGATGAGAGGAGGCTGTCGCTGCCAGAAAGTGTCAGTGTTCCTTTGAAAAATTTTGAGATGCAGTTTCCCAGAAAATTCTGCACCTATCTCCTTGAAACTGGGCAGGCTCCATGCCCTCAGAAGGGGCTACCATCCCTGCAATTTCCATCTGAATCAGGCAAGAACTTACAAAGTTTTAGACATTTTCATGATTCCCCATTATAGCCTATGGGTGAAATGTCAAAACGTGTTGAAACGAAATGGAACAGTGCTTCAAAATGAAATGAAATGATGAAACAAAACACTGTCCCTTTGAAACTGCAAAACATACATCAAAATGAAATGATGGTGTTTCACACAGCTCTAACTACTACAACTGATAATGCTTTAGGAAAAAAAAATTAAAATTCCTACCTGTTGTTCTGATTGGGACAACATCTGCTGGACTGTTGTGCATTTAGCACTTTCCAGACACAGAAACAGACCCACCAACACAGACAGTGCCCAGCAGGTACGTCTGTTGAGGGGTAGGGGAGAGGGGAGATGGAAAGGGAGGGAGCAGATTGAGGCCCCTATGGTGAGGGAGGAAGTGGGGCAGGGCAAGAGCTGGGATGAATGGGGCCCTGGGGCTGGGGCAGGACATGCAACAGGGCCAGCTCACCCAGAGGTGTGGGAGGGGCATGGCTCTCTACCACTATGTGCATCCCCGGGGAGGCATGGGGTGCATGTGCCCCCCAGATTTGCGTGTGAGGCAGAGGCGGGCTGCCTACTGTGGGCTGGGGTTCTGCACCCTGCTGCCTTTGCTCCAGGAGCCGTGCATTGGCTGTGCCATGTGTCCCCTTCCCTGGAGGCAGTCCTTGCCCCTGATTTGCCAGCTTTACAATGGACAGGGAAAGTGATCTACTTGTGATGACGGTCACCTAGCTTCCCTTCAATCCTCAGGTCACTGACTAGATCATTCCCTTTGGCCAGAACCAGATCCAGCAGTGCCTTACATCTTGTCAGCCCATAGACTTCTTCAGTCAGGTAGAGCTTGTCAATGCAAGTGAGGAAGCTTTGTAACTGATCAGATTTGGCTGAATGTTCTTCCTGTGAGATGTCAGGGTGGTTGAAGTCACCCATGATGACCATGCACCGAGAGCATGCAGCCTCTGCCAGCTCCCTAGAGAATTTGTGGTCATGCTCTTCCTCCTGGTTAGAAGGTCTGTAATAGACTCCTACAGTTATATCCCCTTTACCATGTTCTTCCCGTATTTTAGCCCAGAGGGTCCTGAGTCATCCTCCTTGGGTGCCAATCTCTGCTTGTAGGGAAGTGTACTGCTCCTTCACATAGAGATCTACACCCCCACCCTTCCTTGCAACACAATCCCTCCTGTACAAGGTATAGCTATCAATACCTGTGGTCCAGCCATAGGTGGAGTCCCACCAGGTCTCCATTATCCCTATGAGATCATATTCTTTTTCACTTAGCAGAAGGGCCAGTTCCTCCTGTTTGTTCCCCATGCTCCTAACATTTGTGTACAGGCAGCTAAGCCTGCCATTGGAAGCCCTGAGCTTCCCTGTGCTCTTAGAAGAGTCCCATCCTTTGGCTGGGGTTCGCTTGTGTTACCTGGCCTGCTGTAAAAATAATTTGCAGACTTAGTATTTTATTTATTTTGTTAGTGTGTAGCAAACCTTTTTGTTACTCATGGGAATAATCTATAGTCTTCAGTGCGAGGTTTTGTGAGAAGCAGGACTAGGTAGTAAGTGCTGAAACTAAATATTGCTTTACACTGAAAAACAAATGTGGTGTCAAAGAAAGGTAGATATTTTTTAATCTAAAAAAGAAAACTTCTGGTAAATTTGCCTTTTTTCCTTATAAAAACACTTCACTTTCTTATTTTGACTTTGTGTGGGATGTGATTTTTCTGATGAATTGAGTCAGAGAATCTAAGGCTAACACCACACAATTATAGAACACAGCCACTGTTAATAATGTGAATGTGGAGACTATCAAGACAATTATGTTTTTATAAGGACACTATCATTTCTAGCTTAGAAACAGAAATGGAGCCAACAGGGAGAAAACAACATAGCAGTAGCTTCTAACAACCACTGAGGGCTTTTGCTTTATATACTTTGTCATTCTCTTTCTCTTGGGATGAGGCTTCTTATTATGATTACTAGATAAAACTCACTCAGAAGTTTTGAAGAAAGTTCCTTTTCTACTAGATTTTTTATTTTTTCCCTATTTAGCAAATGTTGAAATAGGTTTAAATTTGCTACTCTCACAAACCTTTGTGCAGGATTTAGTCAAAGCTGGCTCACACAAGTCACAATATCAATGATTTGTGTTGGCACATCTATGGGAATAGTTGTTCTGCTATTAGCTTTTGTTTTCTTGAACTTTTGAGATCTGAGCCCCAGTCATGGAAAACTAACATAAATCCACACTGTACAGTTCTGGGCCTACCCTACCTTTTCTACTGTAAGGAATGATGTTTATTCAGAACCAGGTGGTATAAGACATTATTCCATTTCAGTTTTCAATAACAAGATAACATTGCTCTTTAATTTTACAAAGGTATTAGGTAAAACTTGTTTGTTACAGTTGTACTACTGCTAAAGAGCCACCTCAGTGTTTCCTCTAGCAAAATATCTCAAGGCAGGTGTGAGATTTGCTGGATTGATGATTATATTGATGGAAGATCATAGATGATTTCTAGATCTTCATGACATGATACTTCTCCTTTCTTACATGTGGTAAGTGGTAAAATGGTTAAAAATGTTGGCACTTTTCAAGGCAAGGGTTGTCTACCATTTAGTGTTTTGTACACTGCCTATGTTGGGGACTTTATCTAAATTTCTTCATAGACATTACTGTGATGCACATGATTATTCAGCAGCAGTAGCATTGGCATTAACACCTACTCAAATAAAGAGGGCAGCTTGTAGCTCAGTGATGGGTCAGTTCTCTGCAAATTCAGGTACCTTCTGCTGCCATTTAGACATTTTGCTTTGCAACAACGATGAATAGGGGCTTAATTATCTACAACTTCTCCTCCCACCTTTCTGAATCCCTCTGAGAACTCATGAATGGGGCCATTCCTTACAATTGGGAAATACTGTACTAAGGACAGTAAGTTGAGAGAACATAGTCCACAAGTGATAGTGTCTAATAGAAGAGCAAGTACTCTTCAACACAGAACTCAAATTGTCTTTTACACGAGTATTCCACTGATCAAAGAGATTTATGGGCAACTAAAGTGAATTTAGGCCTTCTGTTGGCCCAGGCACAGATGTAAATTTTATTTCCAAACCAGTCTTTGATTTTTGGTTATGCTTCTCCAGCATCTCAGAGAAGATAGTGAGCTGTGCTGATTGGCAAGGAAGTCCTATGACCCTGAGGAATCCTTGTGAATAAGTGTAGCCTGCTTTATCATAGGCATAGATAGCATTAGTTGGTGTTCTCTGACATAGGAAAGGATTGAAATGCCCTGGATAGAATGCAAGATACTCCATGGTCTCCAAATCAAGCCACCTACATAACTCTTTAAGCTTAAAACTAGCTTTCTTCCCTGCAGGAGTCTTCTACCAACCTTGGCTTGACCAGGCGGTTCTGGCTTATTTTCCTTAAAACTTGTGTGTGTATAAACTGAACACAAAGCTATATATATATATATATATATATATAGCTTTGTGTTCAGTTTATATGTCTGTAGGATTCTCAAGACCATGCTTCTATTGAAACCTTCACTAATCTTTTAGAAGACAAGATTTTTTGTCACATCCTTGGATGCTGTTTGTAAGCCTGGTGAGGTAATAGCTCTTCTCTTTTTAAATGAAGCCAAATATCTTAAGAAGGTTAACAAGAACTTCTCAGCTAATTGCAGAAGTAGTGTAACAGGTCGCCCTCCCCAGTGCCATCTTCCTGATACTCCGTGTCTTACGTGGGGTGCCCTTGGAGCCTTCTCAGGTGTTCTTGTGTCCCACTCTATACTCGTCTGCCATGTCTTGATGGAAATTATTATGTGAGGGGGAGACTGCCTATTGTACTGTATATGTTGGGGTCTTCCTCCTATGCAGGCCTGACCCCTGTTTTTCTGTAGCTAGGCATCCCTGTCTAAACCCACTAAACAGGGTTTGACTCCAAGGCTCTAGCCTTTCCTGGTGTCTTGGAGCTTGTGGCCCCCTTTCCTGCTCCAACCTAGAGCCCGGCCCTCCCTGGCCCAGAGGCCTGGGTGCTGGCCCCACAGCTAGGGGCTGCAAGTTCAAAACCAGGGGCGACTCTGAACTCGCACCCTCCCAGTCCAACCCCCCCCCCCCCCCCCCCGGGACAAAAAAACAACAACCCCGTGAAAATAATATTGCACCCCTGGTGCACCAGACCTCCCTGGCCTTTTTAAGATCGTGCCTTCTGGCACCGGGGTCTGTGCCCCCAAAAGCCATGCCCTCACTGGCACTGGGGTCCCCACTCTGTAGTAGGTCCCCAAACTTGAGGCCTCCTCCTTCCCCTAATAGCCTCACCCAAACCGCTGGGGTCAATCCAATAATCAAAATGAAAAAATGATAACTGCCACCAGCAAATATATTCAAGCAAAGCAGCAAGTCATCTTACATTCTCAGGGTTCAAGCTTCCACTCCCCAACATCGGCTCCAGTCCTTGCTGTGGCGTGGCTGCCGTTTCTCCCTGGCTTCCATAGTTACCACCTTTGGACTGCTCACCCAGCTTCTCCGTGGAGCTCTTGGAGACACTTCTTCCCCCTTCAGCTCCTGACCCCCCTTACTGCCATTCTGCCAGGGTTTATATAGTCCTGCCCCTTCCAATCAGCTGACTAGCTGGCCAGGCTCAGCACTTAACCCCTTCCTCACCAGCACTCCATGCCCAGGAAGTTCTGCCCTTAAAGAGATGGACCTGCTTTCTGGTGACAGGGCTAGGGTTCCCTGTTACAAGTAGTAAACTGCACTTGTTAAAAACTGAGTACCTTTAAGAATAAGCATGTGGCATGAGATATTGCTATTCAGCCTACAGTGCTATTTTTGTATAACATTACACATCATCTTAGATATATCCCTCCATTACCTGTTGCTTAGTAGTGTAATTTTATCCTCAGTACATTTCACAGAACATCTTACTTCTATTTGTGTGGCTGGATATAACCCACAATGAATCCCCATTTTCTTTCATAAAAGAGGCATTGATGTAAATTACAGGATTGCCAATTAATCACCTTTAACATGAGTGATTAATGCAAGAACTAATTAATACATTTGTAACAGAGTCCCGGCTGCAACTCTGTTACTAGGAGGGGTTGACAGCTGAAGATAATTAGTACCCAGTGGGGAAGAGGCACGCCACACCCTCTGGAGCCAATGAGGCTCAGGAGGGAAGGATAAGAAGGGGGGAAGACCCACGAGAAGGTGCCTTTGGGCACCAATAGAGGGAGAGACTCTGGCGAGGAGCCCCGCGGCGAGGGATCCTGAGAAGGACCCAGAAGCAAGGGCTCACTCTCATGAATGGCGACGGGATTCCGGAACTGACCACCTCCTTCCTGCTACGTATCTGATGCCCTCAGCATTCGTGGTGAGTCACAGGGGATGGAGCAGCGGCGTGGAGAAAAGCCGGGGCTCCATGCCAAGACACAGTGGGGTTACCCAGAAGGAGAAAGGGGGCGGGGGACACCCGACCCAGCTCCGAAGAGACGGGATCCCCGCACCCTCAACTGAGGATGAGAAGGCTGGGGGCAAAAGACTGGGAGAGATTCATGATCCCCACACCGGCATGAGACGTGGGAAGAGAATCCTGGTGCAGACATCAATCAGCCACTAATGAGGCAATTAGCAGCTGATAACCGGGACATTGCACAGTACTTACCGTTCGAGTAAATTGGCGGGGATCTGCCTGAATACACAGGGGGTCTCCACGGAGCATCCAACAGGCTGCCTCCTCTTCTGGGCATT
>NW_005842509.1:160157-171605 GCF_000455745.1 Alligator sinensis
GGAAAGAGTAGTACAGAGACTAAGAAAAAATAAAGCACCATTACCATACACCGATCCAGCTTGGTCCTTCCCGCAGGTACCTGCACAGTTAACATATCCTTCCTCCCCAATTAGTTTAAGATCAAAAGTCATGGCAGACAAGAATCTCGGGGTTAGGGGGTACCCGACATGGACATGCTGACAATGTTAATTTTTTTTAACACGTTAATCACACATGTGGTTTTGGAGCCTGTGCCTCAGCTACCATGGGCTGTTGTCACCACCACCTCCAGGCCACCCAGCAGGGCAGCAGTGGCAGTGCAGAGGAGCCATAGGGCAGCCTGTGTGTGGACTGTGGGTGGCTGCAGCAGGAAGGGGGTTCACCCACGGCACCCACAACCCCCATCCAGGGCCCCAAGCAGTCAGCTGGCAGTCCTTAAGGTTTGGGGAAGGTGGCAATGAACCACAATGGGACTGCCTGGCACCCTTGGGCTCCATGGCTTGGGGCAGGTTGGGACCACCTGGGATCTCCGGCATGAGCCACCTCTGTGGCTTTGTGTGAGTCCCAGCAGGACATGGTTCTGGGCAGCTGCAGTAGGAAGGTGGGGGCGGGGCACACCCACCCACCCACAATCCCCATCCAGGGTCCCAAGCAGCCAGGCTGGCAGTGCTGGGGGTTCTAGGAAGGTGGTGCTGGGCTGCAGTGGGGCTGCCTGGAATCCTTGGGCCTGGGGTGGGTTGGGACTGCTTGGGGCCCACTGAAGAAGTAAGCAGGGAAGTTTGGGCCCAGGCCGGGTTGGGGATGGGGTCAGGACCAGGGCCAGCGCCAGGGATGGAGCAGCTGCCCCTAACCCAGGCTACCTGTGGCTGCTGCTGCTGGTGTGAGGATAAGGTGAGCCCACCACCACTGTGGCCATGCTTGGGCAGGCACCTGGGGCAGCTCCACTGAGACCCCACTCAGATTGGGCATCCTGCCAGGGTGTGCAAGGATCCCCCCTCCCCAGGCTCCAAATCTCACACACACACCCACAGCCCCCAACACCTTTACAAATTCCTCCCACAGACCTCCACACCACCCCCAACCATACAAAGTACCTACATAATTTTGCAAAATTTTTGTTTTTCTGCACTTCATTTTGAGTTTTTAGCTGTGCAATTAAAATCTTTAATTGCAACTAATTGTTTTAATCATGCAACTAATCACAATCAATATTTTTAATTGTTTGACAACCCTAGTAAGTTCTAACATTGAAAAGGATGAAATGAAGAAAAATGAGGGGGTTTAATTGCCTACACTGCCTACATCTAGTATCATTACCACAAGTGTGTGTGACCAGAAGGAAGCTAAACACAAGAAGGTTACACAGTGGAGTGCGATACAAGGCAGAGATCTTAGGTAGTCCAACAGAGACATCACAGGCACAGAAAGGTACCTGTTAGCCTGCCACAGTGCTGGTGAGGTGCCCCAAGTAAGTGGATTTTGTGTGAAACTGCTGATGTAATGGGACTGTTAAAGTCATGTTGGTTTATATTGGGTGATATTTAGTAGGGTTGTGTGAAACACCATCATTTTGTTTCAACGTCCATTTCACCCTTCTGAAGGAACAATGTTTTGTTTCATCATTTTGCTTTGTTTTGTTTTGAAGCACTGTTCCATTTCGTTTTGTCAAAACTGTTTCGCTGTTTCGACGCATTTCGACTTTTCACACATAGGCTATAATGGGGAATCATGAAAATGCCTAAAACTTTGTCATTTCTTGCCTGCTTCAGATGAAAATTACAGAGAAGTTAGCCCCTTCTGAGGGTATGAAGCCTGCCAAGTTTCAAGAAGATAGGTGCAGAGGTTTCTGGGAAACTACACTCAAAACAGCTCAAAGGAAAACTGACACCTGTTGACAGGATATGCATACCTCCTTTCATCTGGTATGCATATCCAGGGGCTCGCACCCCTGAGAGGGTTGCCAGGCAGTGCCAGACTCCTCCCGGGGGTGCAACCCCCTGGAACTATGTGCTGGATGACAGGAGGCTGCCCTGCCACCTGGGACTGGCACTGGGCGCAGCCCGCACCCAACACTGTGGAAGATTCATGCTGCCACTGGTCTCAGGCAGCAGAGGCAGCCTTGTCTCATCCAGCATGCAGATCTGGTCTTGGGAGGCAGGCAGAGCCAGGGCTGTGCTTCACCTCCTGCTGCTGGGCTGAGCCCCATGGGGTTCTGCATCCCCATGGAGCTCAGCCCAGTGGCAGGAGATGAGCAGAACCAGGGCTGCACTCCCTGCTGGGCTGAGCTCCATGGGGCTGTGGAGCTGCTTGGAGCACAGCCCTGGCTCTCCCCTGCTTCCTGCCACTGGGCTACTTCAAAACTCAAAATGTTTCAAAACTTTCAAAACATTTTGAGTGACCTCATTTCATTTTGAAGCTGTTTTGAAGTTTTTTGTTTAGTTTCAATTTTGCTGTTTCAAGCTTAAAACACATTGAAGCAGCTTTGAAATGAAACACTTGGCAAAATTGTGCACAGCCCTAATATTTAGGTTTATTTAACAGGTCATTGATTATGAAGCATTATGGGGACCTGTAAGGATTTGATTCTGAACTCTCTCTTGATTTTGCATTTTCAGTACAATACAATATTAGGCGTTGACATACTCCAAAGTTCAAGTAAATTCATAAGTGTGGTGAAGTCAGCCAAGTTACACTAGGGTTGAAACTGGGAGACTTTGCATGAATGAACCAGATTCCTTCACTTGAAGAGGATGAATTGGGAGTAATGAAGTGGGCATCTCAAAATACTATTGTGTCCTTTGCAAGCAAAATTGTGGCAGGGGAGTGTGAATCACAGTGGTGGTAGCATAGAGTGATTGTGAAATTGTGAAGCACTGGGATGTGCTGAACAGAGGAGTTTGTCTCAGGATCATCTGCTTCTGGCACATCACCTTGGAAAGTAGCTCTTCTTTCATTTTAAAATCAGGCAACAGATGCAAGTCACTGTGTCTGCCCTAGACACTACAGCCAATGTCACAGGCCAAGTCTACATGAGGCGTTGACTGTGCAGTTGTCACTGCACAGTCAGTTAGTACTTGCATAATCAAGTACTAAATGATTGTTCAGTAATTGGCGTTACTGTGCAGTAGCATTCCTGTATGGCTTCCGAGTAACTACGCAGTAGCTCATTACTAACTGTCCCAGGGTAAGGAGCCCTGAAAAGAAGAAACACTTACCTCCTGCAGGGAAGAGTGTGTCGCGCCAAGGAGAACTGCCGACGCAGTTCATCAGCTGCTTTATTGCCGATGGTGGCGGTGCCGGTAGATGACGTCATAAAAATTGGCCACCCGGCGGATTTAAAAGCCAGCGGCAGGGAAATGGTGACAGAGGCAACTGGGACGCTGAGGGGTGAAGGTGCTTCCCAGCCAACATTCCAGGGAAGCTGACAGCCCCACCAGGGGCAAGATGGAGATCCCTTAAAAGGGGCTTATACAAGTTTGTGCGGATGCCATTCAGACTCCATGGGGCCACTGCCATGTTTCAACGCTTATTGGACTAAATCCTGGCCCCACATGCCAAGTATGCCGCAGCCTATATCGACAATATCGTCATCTTTACCTGGACCTGGGACCAACATTGGAGAGCGCTACAAGCTGTCCTGATAGATCTCTGTTAAACGGGGATGACGGCTAACCCACGGAAATGCACCCTGGCCCAAAGACAAACAAAGTACTTAGGCTTCCTGGTAGGGTGAGGTACCATCAAGCCACTAGAAGATAAAGTGGAAACTATCCTCAACTGCACAATGTCCCGAACCAGCAAACAGATGCGATCCTTCCTGGGATTAACTAATTATTATCAGCGTTTCATGCCACGGTTCTCAAAATTGGCAGCTCCACTCACCGAAGCCCTGAAAGAGTGAAAAACGGGGACCATAAATTGGACCCCAGTGATGAAACTTAATTTTGAGCTCCTAAAAAAGGCATTATGTGAAAATGTAGTCATTCACACACCCAATTTTCACAAACCTTTTATCTTGCAGACGAATGCCTCAGAAACAGCTATAGGGGCCATCCTGACCCAAGAAGATGAAGGGATTGAGAGACTGGTGACATACACAAGCCATAAACTATTCCCTGCAGAGACACGGCATGCAACAATAGAGAGAGAGTGCTTGGCAATCCAGTGGGCTGTAGAACATTTCCGTTACTACCTATTAGGGAGGGAATTGAAGCTCATAACAGACCATGCACATCTACAGTGGCTGAGCAGGGCCAAAATTGATAACGCACATATAACCAGGTAGGCCCTGGCTCTGCAACCATTTAAATTTCAAATAATACACTGTCCTGGAAAAAATAACATGGTGGCAGATTTTTTATCCAGGTGCCACACTATAGAAGAGTCACCGAACGCTGAAAACCAAACAAAATGACAGGACAAGAAACACAAGGTAGGCAGCTGGATCAAAATCTTAGAATGCCCCAAAGCATCTTGGGGGGGGGGGGGTTGTGTCCCAGGGGAAGGAGCCCTAAAAAGAAGAAACACCTACCTCCCACAGGGAAGAGCGAGCCGCGCCGAGGAGAACCACCGGCGCAGTTCATTAGCCGCTTTATTGCCGGCTGGTGGTGGCGCCGGCAGATGACATCATAAAAAACCGCCGCCCAGTGGATTTAAAAGCCAGCAGCACGGAAATGGCAGCAGAGATGACTGGGACGCTGAGGGGTGAAGGTGCTCCCCAGCCAACATTCCAGGGAAGCCAACAGCCCCAGCAGGGGCGAGACAGAGATCCCTTTTTAGGGGCTCACCCCACACTGGTGGGGCCCACCACATCGACCAGCAGGACAGCCAAGAAAGAGAGGGATGATGACGGGGGACCAGAGACGGTCTAAGCCATTGGACCCATGAGTGGGGTGGGCAGAAGCCTGCACCCAGACCCTTTCATTATTTTTTTTTCTCTTCGTTTTTTTGTTGTTGTTGTTCTTGACATATCCTATCTTGGAGGGTACATGGAAGGTGCCTCCCACACCAGAAAGACCCTCCACGGGTCCAGAGCCATGGAGAAAGATTGAGGTCAGTTTGGGCAAGAGCCTTAGAAGAGGGGAGAGAGCAAAAGCAGAGATAATTGTACACCCCGTGATTGCTGGGAGTAGCGGAGGTGAGGAGCGGGCCAAAGACCCATCATCCAGCAGCCCGGAAGGTTGGCGCTTGGTTGGGGTGTAGGGGAGGTGGAGCGCCAAGAACGCCTCTGGTGAGGGATACCAGGAGTAGCGAGAAACCCCAGAAGGAACCCCATTCCAGGACCATATAGAATCGACCCATGGCAGGCAACTATCAGGGCTCTCCCCAGGGTGGAGCATTACCTGACACCTAAATTCCGGGGACACACCCCTAAGATGGGGCCAGGAGAATGCTTGAAGTCTGCCCATGACCACATATTTGAAGTCTGACAGGGGCACTAATGAGCTACTGTACAGTACTAATGAGTTACTGCACAGTAAGTGTCTTGTGTAGATGTGGCCACAGTAAAACAAATTCATATGTGGGTTTCATTCCCCAGTTGGCTTAAGCTGCTTTCTCCACATGTAATTTCGTAGATGCTAAGGAATCTGTCCAAGGCATTTTAATGGGAGCTAAAGTTTGCAACGCTTATGAATATCCTTGGTTACACCAGCATTAGCCCACTGAGATGGCATGAACTACCCAGGTAAGAGACAGGATAGTCCTGGGATTGGGGTGGAGGGTGGTGCATACACCCTCAGGAGGCCTTAAATGCCTCTACATGAATGCTCGTAGTATGGGGAACAAGCAGGAGGAACTCCTGCTAGCTAACAAAAACCCAGACATAGTGGGGCTCACTGAAACTTGGTGGGATCCAACGCATGACTGGGTGGTAAACTTCAAGGGCTACAGGCCGTACGGGTGGGATAGAATGGGGAGGAAAGATGGGGGTGTGGCGCTCTATGTCAAAGAGCAATACACATCCTCAGCAAAGAGCATTGGGTCAGAGGAAGGGCAGACTGAAGTGCTCTGGGTCAGAATACAAGGGGGTCCTGCGGGGGGAAAGGGACTTAACAGTGGGGGTCTACTACAGGACACCCAACCAGGGGGAAGAGCTGGACTGGGAATTCTCAAGTCAACTCGTGGAGACAGTTACAACAATGGATGTGGTCATCTTGGGTGACCTAAACTATCCGGACATCTGCTGCAAAGAGCAGTCAGCCAGGTCTGACCATTTATGTAGGTTCCTAGCCGAGTTACAGGACCTCCATTTAACCCAGGAGGTGCACAGCCCCACCAGGGGAAATGCCTTGTTGGACCTGGTCCTGGCCACAGGCAACAACCTGGTGAGGGGACTGTGGGTTCTCGACCACCTGGGCGATAGCGATCATCGCCTACTGGAATTCACCATCCAGCACAGGATATCAAAGGCCTGCAGCAAGGCAGCAGCCCTGGACTTCAGGAGGGCGGATTTCAATGAGATAGGAGACTAGTCAGGGAGGCACTGAGGTCCCAGAGGGGAGGGGAGTTGGGGGTCCAGGAAGAGTGGTCGTTCCTTAAGGAGACGATCCTCCAAGCCCAAAGGGAGACAATCCCAACACGGATCAAAGAGGGCAAGAGTGCTGAAAAGCCCCCATGGCTCACCAAAAGTATCCAGGAACATCTCTGAAAGCTAAAAAGGAGGCATACACCCAATGGAAGGAAGGGGCCATCACCAAGGAGGATTATACCTCCATTGCTCAAGATTGTAGTGGGGCTGTTAGGAAGGCTAAAGGAGATGGAACTGGGACAAGCGACCTGAAACAAAGATAACAAGAAGTCCTTTTTTAAATACATAGCAGGTAAAAAGAAGGTACTGGGTAACATGGGGCCTCTGCAGGACTTGCTTGGAAATCTGGTGGTTGCACCAGACAACAAAGCTAACCTCTTTAACAAATTCTTTGCCTCCATTTTTCTGAGTAGGACACCCCCGCCCCCCGCCCCCTTGCTGGGATCCCAGACAGACCCAGGGGAGGTGCAGCCAGGTCCAGGGTCAGTGAGGACTGTCAGGGAACTTCTGGTGGGGCTAGACATGTTCAAATCAGCAGGTCCTGATGATCTCCACCCCAGAGTGCTGAGGGAATTGGCAGAGGTCATTAAGGGACCCCTGGAACAGCTTTATGAGCACTCCATTTACAAAAAAGGGAGGAAGGAGGACCCAGGAAACTATAGGCCTGTTAGTCTTACCTCGGTCCTGGGAAAGCTCTTTGAGAAAATTATCCAGGAGCACATCTGCAAGGGAACCAGCAGGAGAGATTATGCTTAGGGGCAATCAACATGGGTTCATTAGAGGTAGGTCCTGTCAGACCAACCTGGTTGCTTTCTACGACCAGGTCATAAAATCCTTGGATGCAGGTATTGCAGTGGACATAGTCTTTCTAGACTTTAGGAAGACTTTTGATACTGTCTCTCACCCCATTCTCATTAAAAAATTAGGCAACTGTGGTGTCGATGCCTACACAGTCAGATGGGTCGCAAACTGGCTAGAGGGCCGCACCCAGAGAGTGATGGTGGATGGGTCATTTTTGACCTGGAGGGATGTGGGCAGTGGGTTCCCCAGGGCTCAGTCCTCGGGCCCGCACTGTTCAACATCTTCATCAACGACTTGGACAAGGGGGTGAAAAGCACCTTGTTCAAATTCACGGATGACACTAAGATGTGGGGAGAAGTGGGCACGCTAGAGGAGAGAGACAGGCTACAACTAGATCTGGACAGGTTACAGGGGTGTGCGGATGAGAACAGGATGGGTTTCAATACTGACAAGTGCCAGGTATTGCACCTGGGGAGGAAGAACCAGCAACATACCTACAGGCTGGGGAACTCCCTTCTCATCAGCACAGAGGCAGAAAAGGATCTTGGAGTCACTATTGACTCCAAGATGAACATGGGCCGCCAATGTGAGGACGTGGTCAGAAAGGCTAACCGCACCTTGTCATACATCCACAGATGCATCACAAGCAGATCCAAGGAGGTGATCCTCCGCTTCTATGCAACATTGGTTAGGCAGCAGTTGGAGTACTGAGTCCAGCTCTGGGCGCCGCACTTCAGGAGGGACAACATTGAGAGGGTCCAGAGGAGGGTGACTTGCATGATCAGGGGGCAGCAGGGCAGGCCCTACAAGGAGAGGCTATGGGACCTGAACCTCTTCAGCCTCCACAAGAGAAGGCTGAGAAGGGAACTGGTGGCCATCTATAAACTTGCCAAGAGGGACCAGCAGGCAATGGGAGATTCCCTGTTCCCCCGATCACTACCAGGAGTAACAAGGAATAATGGCCATAAATTAACTGAGAGTAGATTCAGGCTAGATATCAGGAGGCACTACTTCACAGTCAGGGTGGCTAGGATCTAGAACCAACTTCCAAGGGAAGTGGTGCTCGCTCCTACCTTGGGGGTCTTCAAAAGGAGGCTAGATAATCACCTAGCCGGGGTTGTTTGACCCCAGCATTCTTTCCTGCCCATGGCAGGGGGTCAGACTTGATGATCTGCTAAGGTCCCTTCCAACCCTACCAACTATGAGATTATGAAACTATGGCATATTGCATGCTGAAGATTAGAATATTTATGTTACATCAATTCTTCCATCAGCATGTTAAAGGCATAATGCTGTGCATCTAGAAAGCAAAACCAGAGTCTATTTATTTTGTATCCATCACTTGTATCAGTGAAGAGTCAATGCCATTGGTCCAAAGTGGAAAATGGAAGTGATGTAGTAATTTATCGGGTTGAAACTGATGACCACTCACAGAACTCCATCCTGCCATGGGGTAAATCCAAAATAACTTCCTTGATGTAATTTATTTCAGATTTCTCCTAGAGCAACTAAAGGAAAAATTAAGCCCATAATATGCCCACACTGAGCTTTTCCATGTAAACAGAAAGACACACACACACACACACACACACACACACACACACACACACACACACACACACACTTCTAGTAGTAAATGGTAAATGCCCTTGCTGATCCATTTGATCATTACCATGGTACTCCTCAGTGTAAGGCTCCTGCTTTGCAGCCTGTCAAGTGCACTGCCCCTTTTACTACTGATTAAAGCCAACTGACTCCCAGCCTGTTCTCTGTTGGTCCTGGAGCTGCATTTAAGGAACTCCTCCAACATTTAAGTCTTGCTACACAATACACTGGTCTTCATTCTGAACAACTCCTACACCGGCAACATCTCTGGCTTCCCTTGTTCCTGGCCCTGCCTTTGGCTTGTTCCTGGATTTTGGCCCTTGCTTTAGCTTGCTCTTGGACTTTGCTCTGTGGATTTTCCTTCAGATTTGGTAACTAGGTTTCTGATTCCTGTCTTGGTATTTTGGCTTCTGACTTGAGGCTTCTGACCTTGACCCCTGCAAACTCCAGCTGCACACCTGGCTCTGTCTACTAGGTTGGCTGGCCTGGTGGACTGTGACACTCAGTACTCGAAGTCTTTATTGTACAAGGAATGTTTAGGTCATGGTTATAGTTAGGAAGATTGCTACACTATTACATTCTAGTTGATTCCTAGTTCACCAGGTAACCCTGTAGGGGTCTTTATAATTCCACACAATTTATAGTAGGCTTGAGGTGACTCTAAGATGGTGCTGAAGTCTGAATTGGTTTAAAGGTAATCTGCAAACCTCCTAATACTTGATCTTGCACTGACTGGCTTGTGCTACCCTTTTTATTACATTTTACTTGGTGATACCCATATCACTTTACTATTAATATACATTGGTTGCAACATTTTAATGTTCTCCTACATGAATTCACCTTTCCCAAGCTGCACCATGTTATCAACAGAGGTTCTGGTTTCCTCTGACACAAAAAACCCCCAAAATGTTCTGATTTAAGCCCCCTCCCCTCCATCTACATTTTTACACACACACACACACACACACACACACACACACACACACACACTTCATTAAGGAGTATATAGTCCTTCATTAAAGAATATATATATGCATGTGTGTGTGTGTTGTATGTACGTATATATCTTCATTAAGATATATATGGTTTTAAATCCCCCCAAATCCACATTTTCCATGATTAAAACAAATATGCCACTATATATATATATAAATATCCAAACTTTTCAGATAAAAACCCCCCAAATTCACCTTTTTTCATGATTAAAATGAAATGCCACTAGATAGATAGATAGATAGATAGATAGATAGATAGATCTTTACATACACACACATATATACACACACACACATACATGCATACATAGTGGCATTTCATTTTAATCACAGAATAAGGTGAATTTGGGTTTTTAAGAAAAAATCAGAAAATTTTGGATTTTTTTAATCAGAGAAAACTAGGATCCCTGGTTATCAACAATGCAGGTGGCATTTAAAAATTATTAATGCTAGTAATTGAAATTGCCATTCTAGCCTGCCCATGTCATTGTTTCCCATCATTGTTCAACACACCAGCTTTACAATTAGGCTGGAAACATAAAATTATATAGTGCTGTTTACTGGGGAAAAATGGAAAATAGTGTCACCACATGCAGTAACTGACATTAAGTTCTCTATGAGCAAGAAATCTGTTGTTTTCAGGTAACAGGAAATAGTTTGTCAGTTAAACAGGAGTGATTGCGTTGCATTAGTGCAAAATGTTCTGGTGCATGGAAATGTAGTTCCATTGGCTTAGTTGTTTTTAGTTGTTGATAAGTAAGGTTAGCTTGCTTTGGTATCATTTTAGCCCCTACTACTCTGAGGATGAGTAAACCTCTTATGAGGCATGGACATCAAACCCTTTCTATAAAGGATAAGCCAGCATTTTAATATACTTATTCTTTAGCTGAAAGTAATGGAAAATAAGAAATAGTTGATTTAATTTAGGTGGCATTTTGAAGAAGCTTTCACAGAGTCCATGGCAAAAGAGAATCTCATGGGGTTAGAAATGGCTAAGAGATGAATACAAAGACTAGGCTGAGTCAGTCTTCAACATAGTGAAAAAGTTAACACAAGCTGGGAATAGCCAACATTAGGTCATGGTATGGGAGTCATTTAATACAGGTGGCAACTTCTACAACAGACATACAGGGCGCATCCAGATGAGCATGCATGTGCCTCTTGCCCCGCCTCAAACCCCTTTGAGGCGGGCACCAGGCATGTGTGGGAATGAAAAAATGTTCCAGGCACTGCAAGTTTGTAGCGCAGGGAGAAAATTAGACCCCTGGATATCCAGGGGTCTAAAAAAATTCTGGTTTAAAAAAGCGGAGCAGGGCATGGTCCAGGACCATGGTCCAGCTCCAGGACCATGCCCTGAGGCAACTGGAGGCTGGGTCTTCCAGAGAGATGCTCTGGCTGCCAGAGCATCTCTATGGTTAGCCACTTGCTCTGGTGCTGCAACATGTGGCTGGTCAGGCCACGTGTTCAGCACCAGGGCTCCAGTGCCAGTGAGTAAGGGGTTAGGGGGACTGGAAGAGGGGGGAGGGGACCATAGGGGG
>NW_005842509.1:172016-175763 GCF_000455745.1 Alligator sinensis
CCACCCCAAAGTTTAACCCCCCCGGCACTTACCGGCAGTCTGGCTGCCATCTGGGTGAATGGGTCCCACCTGCACAGTGCGGGGCAGGGTGACAGCCCCAGCAGTACCAGCCCAGGCCCTCCTGCCCCCCACACTGTCCTGTGCTGCCTGTGGGGCTCTGCCAGGAGGCCCTGGAGCCCTACCCCCACCCCTGCTTCTAAGGTAAGCAGAGGCTTTCTTTTCTTTTCTTTTTTTCTTTTTTTTCTGGGTTTTTTTTTAAGTGATGGTGCCTGGGGTTGTGGGGGAGCCCTGGGGGCTTGGGGGAGAAGGTTGGGGGGTGAGGCTGGGTGAGGCAGCCATTGGTGGGACTGGGGAATGGGGAGTTGGGGCTGGGTGGGGCAGCCATCGGAGGGGTTGCAGCAGTTGGAGAGGGATGGGGCCAGGTGGGGCAGCAATTGGGGGGCTGAGGTAGGGCATATGGCCCTTGAAGGTGGGTGGTAGCCCCTGCAGGGGTCATTTGGCCCCTGTTAGGGGGCTGTACCCCTAGTTTGGGGGCTGAACCCCTGTTGGGGGGCCATAGCCCCTGTGGGAGGGCAGCAAATGATGTATTCATGAATTCATGAAAAATCTCTTTAGAGTTCACTTTATTATTATGATAAGATACTTGCTTTAACACTGTAAGATATATCAATAAAACATTGTCCAACTGATTGCTGTCTCTGTCTCACTCTTTCTCTCGTTATAGTGGTTTTTTGTTTTACTTGTGGAGGAACATGGATTTTGGGGTATTTTGCAGAGTGACAGGGATTTTTTTTATCAGGGATTTTTCAGTTTTCAATTAGGGTACACCATAATTCCTGCTAGGAAGGCCAGTGGCTGCCTGCTCAGAGCTGGCACCTTGGACTCAGCTTGCTGTGGCTGACTTCCTGACCAAATGGGGCCAGGAGGACATGCTTTGACAGTTCAAAGCAGGCCACCACACCTGGAACATCTTCCGGGTGATAGCTGCCCAGATGGCTGGGCTGGGGGCACACATGGCAGTAGTGCTGTGCAGAGGCCAACCCTGCAGCAACAGTCCACTGGCAGCTGCCCAGAGGGGCAGATGCCTCTACTGGCTGTGCAGTCCCCATCTGGGTCTGGCAGGTGCACAGCAGGTCACAGCCAGGTCACAGTTTTAATTAGAGGTGCAAACTTTGAGAGAGAAATTTTGGAAAGTATTACTAACTGGATGTTCTGACTCTAACAGAATAAACCCACTGCAGATAAACAACTGAATAGGATGCATCTATTTAATGCACTAAAAGCTTTTCGTATTATCTACTTAACAAGCTACATCAGGATAGACTCATGACTGATGCCTACCTATTTTTAAACATGTTGGGCACATCAACACATGCAGACACATGCACTTGCAGCAGCTCAAATAGAAGCGGTGCAAATCTGAACCGGGGCTTTTTGTTTCAGCGTACGTGTCTGGACATTCACTTTGGTCTGGTGCAAGTTGTGCCACTTGGGGCAAAGAACCCTGCCCGGCTCCTCCCAGATCTTCAGCCAGGGGGAGCTAGAGCTCAGGGCCAGCACCTGTGCTTTCCCCAACAGTATAAAAAGCTGCCCTGTCCTGGCCCCATCTGAACAAAAAATTGCCCTGGCAAGCAGCTCAGGGCTACTTGCTCTCAGGAGCTTCTGGAGGAGGAGCCTCTGGGAGGAAGCTCGCTGTGCCCCTTCCTGTTCCAGGCTGCTGCTGCAAGCTTAGTCACAGGAGCTTCTGGGGAGAAGATGGCCAGGCCCTTTCCTGCCTCTAGCTACTATTAGCTGCTGGCTTGGTCTCAGAGCTTTTGGAGTAAGTTGGCTGCACCTCTTCCTGCATTGAGTGGCTGCTGCTGCTGCTGTTGATGCCCACCCCCCTGGGGGGGAGGTCCCCTGCTGCATGCTGCTGCCCCTGGGGAGGGGCCCACTGCATTGCACCACACCCCAGCTTCTGCACCCCTATTCCGGCTTGCTGCCCAGGCTGTGGTCAGGGGACAGCTTGGGGAGGGAGCCTGTGCTGCCTGTGGCCCCTCCCCCACCATCACTGCTGGAACCTAAAGGAATCTTGCCTGCCCCAGCTGCCTTGGCAGGCCACCCCCTGTCCTCACCTCTACTTTCACCTGAAGCACACCCTGAGTGGCTGAATTACCACCACTGCTGCTGTTGCTGCCACTGTCTGTTCTGCTGCTGTTCCCAGGAGAGAAAGAGATTCCCTGCTGCACCACCTGCACTAGATCACTTCCTAATTGACTGACTGCTCCTACCCTCCCCCACAGCTACCTCACTGCATCTGATCCTCATTTGTCTTCCTACCTACTGCTTTTCTGCTGAGTTACTGGCTGGAGGCCTGAGGGACCTCTGGACAGATCTTGCACAGACAAAGCCCCTCCACTTCTTCAGCCATCTTTTACACCTGCCTCAGCAGCCTTCCCTGTGTTTTTGTTTTTTTGTTTTTGTTTTTCCCTTGTGGTAAGTCCTGTGGTCTGCTCCTCCTGACCTTGCATTTGCTGTGGGGCTGAGTAAGCCAGCTCAAGTTTCCCCAGCCCTTCTGTGTGTGTATTTTTTGTTTTGTTTTTGGTTGTCCCCCCCCCCCCACATTCTCAAAGCGTAGACTCCTTGGATTTTTTCCTGTGGGGCTGTGTCTCAGTGAGCTTCAGCTCCCTTCCTCCCTATCCCCCTTCTGCCCCACAAACCCAGCTTGCCCCTACTAGATTCAACAGCCCTGTGAGATTTTGTTTTTCTTTATTGTCTTCCCTGCCCTCATGTGAAACAATGGCAGGGCAGGAACCTTTTGGGGGGTGGGGGGGGGGCAGATGCCCCCGCAGGGCTTCCTGCAGCTCCCACTACAGGGGTGGATCCCACCCAAGCCCCCAGGAGGATGCATGCCCCTGCAGCCTCCACCCTGGAGGCAGAGTCCAACCAACCTCCTCCAGGGGTGGAGAAGCCTGCAACCTCTGCTGCAGGGGAAGGTGGGACTCCAGTAGGAGCCAACAGAGCCAGGGGGTCACCCCTGGCCAGGTCCCCCCCGGAGACATTCCCAAGCCCCCTCTCTCATCATCAGGGACCAAGGGCAAGAGCAGTGGGAAGGGCTCCTCTTCAGCCTCCTCCACAGCTGGGGTGGGAAGGGCAAGGGCCCTGCCCTGAAGCCTAGACCACCAACACCTGAGGGGACCAGGTGCACTACACCAGCCAGCACACTCACTCAGCCTGTCCCTGGCCCTAGCTCAGGCCCCACCACCATGGCCCCCTGGGCAGGGGGGGACTGAGCTTTGCACAGGCAGCTGTGGGGAGACCTGAAGCCAGGGGGCCTGGACCCTCCACTACTGGCCCTTGCAGCTCAGGCAGCAGGGCCCCCTTTCTGGCACTCACCCACAGGCACGGGGTGATGTGCCAACTACCCACGTGGGAGAACTTGCACTTTGAGACCTGGTTGCAGGTCGTGGTTTGGGTAGTGGGGGCCCTCAAGATTGTGGTGGCCTCCCACCTTCATGGCAAGGTGGTCTTTTTCCTTTCCTCAGAGGCCACTGCACAAAAGGCGGTAGAGACGGGGCTCATGGTGGAGGGCAAGTACATCCCCCTCAAGGCTCTAGAAGAGCTGAGGATCAGGGTGGCCCTCAGTTCCATCCCTCCCTATATCCCCAGTTGGGCCCTGCTTCCCCAGCTCCAAACCCTGGGGAGAGTTATCTCCCCAGTGGTGGCCCTCTCACTGGGGTGCCGAGACCCTGGCCTCCACCACGTGCA
>NW_005842509.1:176316-223620 GCF_000455745.1 Alligator sinensis
ATGGCAGTGGGAGTGCAGCTGGAGGCTGAGGGGTGCCTGGTAATTCCTTATAAGGGGACCCAAGTGAGGATTTTCTATACACTGGGGGACCTGCAGTGCTTCTGGTGCCGTGCCCTGGGGCACTCGCATCATGAGTGCCCCATGGGCCCATAGGGAGGGCATCTGCTCCTCCCACTAGAAAAAGGGGTGCCCCTACTACTGGTGCCCCACCCCCCTCAGGCCCCCCTGGGCCCAGGCATAGCTGGAGGCCTCTGATGTGGAGGACTCCTCTCCCCATTCCAAGACCACCATGGGGGGAAGGAGCAGCCCAGCCTCCAAGGGCTTCCCCAGCTGTACCTGACAGCCTACCCCCGGGAAAAATCAAACGGGTGATCCCCATGGAGGAGATTTTAAGGCTGCTAGATAGTCCTGAACAGGAGCCCAAGGGGGAAGCCCTTCTAGCTGGAGGCCTCTGATGTGGAGGACTCCTCTCCCCATTCCAAGACCACCATGGGGGGAAGGAGCAGCCCAGCCTCCAAGGGCTTCCCCAGCTGTACCTGACAGCCTACCCCCGGGAAAAATCAAACGGGTGATCCCCATGGAGGAGATTTTAAGGCTGCTAGATAGTCCTGAACAGGAGCCCAAGGGGGAAGCCCTTCATTCTGCTGACCAAGGCCTACCTCCTGAAACCAACTGGTGCTGAGGCTGAGGCCTGCCCAAAGGAAGGTGTAGTGGCAGAGTCTCCTCCTTCTGATCTAGGGGATACAGAGGCCCCGGGGATCTGAGGGAGGAGGTCACCTTTCCCAGGATCCCAAGGCAGACACCAGAGCCACCGTGGCGGGTCTTCTTCCTCCCCCTCCCAGGAAAACCTCACCTCCAGCCTGCACCATAGTGCCACAACAGAGGGGCTCATGGTGGGGTCACCTAATCAATGGGCTGATCTCATCGGGGACCCTGCACAGACCCCCCAGGGCTCAGCTCTACCCCACCATTTTGTGAAGGACCCCCACCCCTGTCCCAGGGGGCTGCAGATTTCTCCCAATCCCAACCAGAGTCTGGGGTCTTAGTGGACCAGGGGGTTCAGATGGAGCCTAAGGAGCCCTCTGAGCTCCAGGACCAGGAGGAGGATGCTCGAGAACCAGTAGGTTCCATGGAGCCTGCAGACCTCTCAGTCCCAGACGTCCCCAGGGATGAGCTACTGGCATTTCTTGACCGTGATTACACCCGCCGGTCCACCAGCAAGGTAGAGCTAACCTTGGACTGCTGGGGAGATTTTTGACAGCATCCTCACCACTGCAAGGGTGCTGATGGGGGAAGGCAAGGGACCCAAAAGCTGCAACGCCTGGATCTATAGGTGGGCCCACAGTTTCATAGATGCCCTCTATGCGTATGGGAGGATGCTATGCAAACTGGCGAGTCCCACACCAGGTGTTGCAATGGATGAGGCCCCTCCCCCCCCCCACCCCAAGCCATGAGGTCATTTAAGTTCACAACGCTCAATGTCCATGGCTGCAGGAAGGGTCTCTGGAGGTGCCAGGTGCTCTCCTTCCTTCAGGAAGGGGGGTATCCTATGGTATGCTTGCAGGAGACCCTGATGACTCCAGCCGATGAACTAAATCAGTGGTTGGAGTGCAAAGGCAGGGTCTCTTTTAGTCACCTGTCAGCCACCTCATCTGGGGTGGCCACCCTGTTTTCCCCAGGCCTGCAGCTGGAGTTTCTTCAGGATGTTGAGGTGGTGCTGGGCCACCTGCTGCACCTCTGGGTCCAGGTGCGGGGGCTGGTCCTGAACCTTCTGAACATGTATGCCTCTGCGAAGGACCCAGAGTTGGTGGATTTCTTCCACCAAGCGGCTGCATACATTGGCACCCTCAACCCTCACAAGTGCCTGGTCCTTGGCGGTGACTTTAACATCACCCTAGATATGGGAGATCAGTCGGGCAAGGAGCAGAACCAGGCCACCGTGAGCATCCTTAGGGAGATCCTGATGGACTACTCCCTGGTGGACATCTGGTGTGCCTGTCACACCACTGAACCCCCTGCCTACACTTATGTGTGGGTGAGAGAGGAGCAGGCATACTGCTCCTGGTTAGACTGTGTCTATATCTTTTTGCTGCACTTTGCCCAGGCCCACTCCTTTGGCATCCAGCTGACCCCTTTCAGGTATCACCACCTTGTCTAGGCCCAAGCCATGCTGGGGCCTGGGCATCTGGGGTCGGCCTACTGGCATTTCATTGCCAGCCTGTTGGAGGATGTGGGCTTCAGGGAGGCTTTCCGGGAGGTCTGGCTGGCCTGGCAGGAGCAATGGACAGCTTTCCCCTCGGCTCAGAGATGGTGGGATGTGGGGAAGGTGCACATTAGGCCTATGCGAGTTGGCAGTGATCTGATCTGGCTTTGGATCTAGCTGCTTCAGATGCCAGGGATCCAATCTAGAGCTCTGGACTGGGATCCTGCTTCGATCTGGCCAAAGAAGCTCCAAAACTTCAGAGTCGCCTTGGAGATCTGGCCATAGGGTATAATGGGGAATCAATAAAATATCTAACTTTGTTGTTTTATCTCTGATTTGGGTGCAACTTGCAGGGTTGGTAGCTCCTGCTGAGAGCATGAAGTCTGCCAAGTTTCAAGAAGATCAGTGCACGGATTTGGGGGGAACTGTACCCCAAATTCTTAAAAGCAAAACTCATGTCACGTCTATGTGTTACAACACCGGGGGGGGGGGGGCCAAAAACCCATGCTAGACCCTGCTGAGGCCATGAAGTCTGCCAGGTTTCAAGGAGATAAGTACTGGGGTTTGGGGGAAACTGCATCTCAAGCTGCAGACAAAAAACTTGTGACATGGGTGACACTGTGTGTTAAGGCACAGCAGGGTGAAAACTGCAGGGATAGTAGCCCCTGCTGCGGCCATGAAGCCTGCCAGCTGTTGAGGAGATTGGTGCAGGGGGGTTCTGGGGCCCTGCACCCCTAGCTGCTGACAGACAAAACTCGTGACATGGGTGCTTGTTCAACTGACTGTCTCTGTATTGATTATTTCCTCTCCTTAGTCTGTGGTTTTGTAGGTGTTAATTGATGGTAATTAACTGGTTACATTAGCCAGCAACTGTGTATTGAACTGGTCCCTGAGTGAATCATGATCGATTAGTAACTGCTAACACAGTAGCCTAGCTGCCAGGCCTGCAGTAGTGTCTTCCACACCCCAAGACTGAGACAATCAGTTGCACAAGCACCCATGTCACAAGTTTTGTCTGTCAGCAGCTAGAGGTGCAGGGTCCCAAAAGCCAGAAGCCCTGCATTTATCTCCTTGGCAGATGGCAGGTGTTGTGGCCGCAGCAGGGGCCACCATCCCGGCAGCTTTCACCCCACTCCGCCTTAACACACATAGTGTCACCCATGTCACAAGTTTTGCTTGTCCACAGCTTGAGGTGCAGTTCCCCCCAAACCCCAGCACCGATCTTCTTGAAGCTTGGCTGGCTTTGTGGCCTCAGACAGAGCCACCAGTCCTGCAGTTTTCACCCCCCTGTGATGTAACACATACACGTGACATCAGCTTTACTTTCAAGAATTTGGGGTGCAATTCCTCCTGAACCCCTGAACCAATCTTGATTGAACATGGCAGACTTTATGCTCTCAGCAGAGACTACAATTCCTGACAATTTCATCCAAATTGGACAAAAAAGAACAAAGTTATAGATATTTTATTGTTTCCCCCATTATACCCTATGGTCGGATCTTCGAGACTTTTCCGAAGTGCTTCAGAAGCTCCGAACCGCTTCAGAAAGCCTAATGAAGCTAGCTCTTCAATCCAGAAATGCTGGTTGGAACACCAAAGCTTCTCTGGATCTGAAGCTCTGTCCAAAGCCTCGCACAGCCCTAGTGCACATCCTATTTTTTTGCTGCGGCTACACTCGGAGGCACACCCTGCAGAGGGAGGCAGTCTGGGAGCAGCTCGAATGGGAAATGCTAGAGCTGGAGAGATGCCTGGCCACTGACCCAACCAACCCGTCCCTCTGCAGAGAGTATCGGGAGAGCTTCGTGCTCTGGATGACCACCGCGCCCGTGGTGCATTTGTCAGCTTGCGCATCCAGCGCCTTCGGGAAATGGACCACGACTCCCACTTCTTCTATGACCTGGAGAGGAGGTGGGGGGACAAGAAGTACATCACCTGCCTTCTGGTGGGTGACAGAACCCCTCTCACGGATCCAGGTGAGATGCACCAGAGCGAGGGCCTTCTATGAAGAGCTCTTCTTCCTGGATCTTACTGATGCTGAGGTCTGTCAGACCCTGTGGGAGGGACTCCTGCAGGTCAGCATGGGTGACTGGGACTGGTTGGAAGCTCCTCTCACTCTGGCTGAGTTTTTGGCCGCCCTCCGCCTGATGCCTAGCAACAAGGCTCTGGACATCGACTGGCTGACTGGAGTTCTATCGGGCTTTCTGGGACGTCCTCGGCCTGGACCTTGCTGTGGTCTGGGCCAAATCCAAGGGAAGTGGGGAGCTCTGAGGGCCATGCTGACCCTCCTGCCAAAGAAGGGAGATCCCCCGTGACCTAAGGAATTGGCGTCCCATGTCCCTCCTCTACACGGACTACAAGGTGGTAGCGAAAGTCACCTCGCTGTGCCTGCAGTCCGTGCTGACAGACATGATCCAGCCCAACCAGATGTACATGGTGCCCGGATGTTCCATCTTTGACAACCTGTACCTGGTTCGGGACCTCCTGGAGCTAGCACACTGGGAGGGCCTGTCTTTCACCCTCCTATCCCTGGACCAGGAGAAGGCGTTTGACAGAGTGGATCACGGGTACCTCACAGGCCTTTTGCTTTGGGACCCACTTCGTGCGGGCTCTCCAGGTGCTGTACGCCTCTGCAGAATGTTTGGTCAAGCTCAACTGAACCCTGACAGAGCCCAGCCATCCCATTCAGGAGAGGGGTGTGTCAAGGCTGCCCACTGTCAGGCCAGTTGTACGCTGTGGCACTGGAGCCCTTCCTCATTCTCCTACAGAAGCAGATGGCGGGGTTGATGCTCCAGGAGCCAGCAGTGCAGCTGGTCCTGTCAGTATATGCTGACAATATACTCCTCATGGTCCAGGACTCAGGCGACCTGGCATGGGTGGAGACCTGCCAGGCATTGTACTTGGCGGCCTCCTCTGCCCGGGTCAACTTCATCAAGATCTTTGGCCTGGCAGTGGGTGACGGGTGGCAGGTGGGCTCACTCCCACCTGCACTCCACAGGATCCACTGGAGTATGGCCTCACTGCTCTACTTGGGAGTCTACCTGTCCCCACCAGACCCCTCCCTGCTAGAGAACTGGCAACAGCTGGAGGCAAGGGTGGTGGAGAGGCTCCAGGGCGCTCCTGAGGTGTCTCTCCCTACGTGGGAGAGTGCTGTTGCTGAACTAGCTGGTCCTGTCCATGCTCTGGCACCGCTTACACACCTTGCTTGTGCCCCCTGAGGTCCTGGTGGAAATCCAGAGATGGGCACTGGAGTTTTTCTGGCTAAGATGGCACTGGGTCACTGCAGAAGTCCTGAGCCTCCCCTTGTGGGAGGGTGGGCAGGGCCTGGTTTGCCTGCGCAGCCAGGTCTTGGCATTCCGCCTTCAGGCCCTGCAGCAACTACTATACGGTGTTGGCAGCCACGAGGCATGGGGCCACCTGGAGAGCATTTTCCTCTGCCACTTCCGGGGGCTCCAATACAACTGGCACCTCCTCAGCCTACGGGGCTTCTCCCTGCAGGACCTGTGAGGGCTGCTAGATTTCTACCAGGACCTACTCTGAGCCTGGAGCCTGGTCTCCACCTCCAGATCCCCTGCTACAGTCACCCAGGGTGCCAACCTGCTCGTCAAACCCCTCCCTGGAACCCCCAGCTGGAGGTGCTGACGGCAGAGGTGCCCCAGTTGCGACAGAGGTTGATCCTGGCTGGTGTCACCTGTATTGGAGACCTCCTGGACTACAATAGTCAGGAGTGGATGGACCCTGCTGCGCTGGCCCAGCACATGGGTCTACCCATGACACATGCAACCTGCCATCTGGTCCAGGAGGTGAAATCTGTCCTACCTCTTTATGCCCTTGCCTTTGATGACCAGGACCTGCATGGTGGCAGTCCCCTCCCCCTGCCCCCCATGTCCTCCAGTCCACCAGAATTTGTTGTGGGGACGGCACCTCGCCCAGCTTCAGGGCGCTCCCTGGTCCACCACCTAAGCCAGCTGGAGGACACCAGACAGGTCCGCTTTTCCACCATCCATCGCCATCACCTCTACATGCTTGTGCACTGCACTGTCCATCATGCCACCCTCACATCCCACCCAGACACCAAGTGGCGGGACCTGCTCGGTGAGGGCATATCTGGGGCACCCCAGTGGCTGAGTCTGTACTCCACTCTCATTCCACGAGCCACTGGGGGCCTCAGCTGGTGGCTTCTCCATGGAGCTGTCACCACAAGCATGTATGTGGCAAGCCTCACAGACACCCCAGTCTCCTGCTTCTTGTGCAGGCAGAGGGAGACCCTGGTGCACATGACCCTCGAGTGCGCCAGGCTGCAGCCCCTCCACCTCCACCTCCAGAGCCTCCTGGTGGTTGAATTTCACCCCTCACTTTTTTGGTTTTGGTCACCCCATCCATGGCCCCACCAAGTCCCGGGACCTCCCAGTCAACCTCCTCCTGGCTTTGGCCAAGTGGGCCCTGTATTTGATCAGGAAGGAGGCTCTGGCCGGGAAGGTGCCCGGAGACTGCGGGGCTGCTTTCCTCTCACTTGTCCATGCACGTTTCTGGGTGAAGCACCAGTTGACGGCATCCATCAGCTCCTTGGATGTCTTTTGAGGACCGGTGGGTGTGGCCTGTGGGGCTCTGCTCGGTGTCCCCCTCAGGAGCACTTCTTTTCACGGTTTGACTGATATGACACCCCTATCCTTTTTTTTGTTGTTGCCTTTTTTGTCCCAAGAATTCTGTTGCATCTTTCACCCATTAGCCCCACACAGCAGGGGCTATTAGTTAGCCAGGTGGGCCTTAGAGCCCATGCTACTTGAAGGATACAAATAGACAGAAGCTTCTGGGGCCTGGCCACTTGGTACCTGGGGACACTACCCCTTGTGCCAGCTGGACTGCTGCAGTGGCATCCCAAACCCATTTTTAAAAATACACACACACCCTAGAGAGAGACAGCAATCAGTTGGGTAATGCTTTATTGGTATATTTACAATGTTAGAGCAATGTGGAAGCCTACCAGTGTCTCTATCATCATGATAAAATAAATTCTAAATACCTATATGTGTTGATGCGTACTTTTGGTTTTCTTTGCACATGATGGGTGTGTGATGGGGGGATGTAGTGTTTGCAGGAAGGGGTGTGGAGTAAGAGGTGTGTGTGGCGATTGCTGGGGGGACTGTGCTGGAGGGCCACATCCCCCCTGCCCAGGATCCCAGCTTCCCCCTGCAGGGCCATAGCCCCCCCCGCCCAGGGCCCATAACTTACCTTTAGCAGTAGCAGCAGGGTGCTCTGAGCCATAGTGGCAGAACCTGGCGCGGCACGGGTGGACTGCGTGTCGGACCCAGCCAGGTCCTGTTGGCCCTGGGGATCGTCTGCGGCCAGGCCAGGCCCTTGGTGGCAGGACCTGGCATGGCACATGGGGACCTCAGGCCAGACCCAGCTGGGTCCTGGGACCTCTCTGCTGCCCAGCAGGGCCAGGACCTTGGTGGCAGGACCTGCCACCCTTGGGGCACCTCCAGGGGAGGTGGCAGCTGCTGTAGCTAGAGTGGAGTGCAGAGCAGAGCCCAGATTCTCCCCACCCTGCCCCATCCCCTCCCCAACAGGCAGCACTGCTGGAGCAGAGCCCATGGAGGGGAGCATGCGGGCTGCCCGCTGCAGGCTTTGGGTTCCTCACCCTGCTGCCCTCCTCCCAGGGGCTCTGTGGCCCAGTGAGCAGGACCTGGTGTGGGAGGGAGCTAGCAATATGCCACCATGGATGCCAAACTGAGTTACTCCCTCCTTATCCGGCAGCAGCATGAGTGGGCACAACTCCATGCCCCCATCACTACCATGCCTCACCTTGGCAGTCATGGTAGTGCAGCACTCCCTCTCACAATGGGCCCCACCTGCTGGGCCACAAAGGCAGCTCCTGCCTGGAGCTGGTCCAGCCCAGCTGCACCTTTGCAGTCCACTGTCGGCACAGAAATCTCATGGGGCACGTTTATCACAACCCCATCCACTGATGTTACAACCCCATTTGAGGTTGTAACCAAGTTTGGAAACCACTGTTCTAGACAGCTTAATGAAAACCCCTGCTCCCCAGGCAACAGCAGTATAAAAAAAATCAAAGCCAAATTGGATCAATAGGCTAGAAAAATAACACTGAAAACGCTATTAAAGGAAGACTACATCTTAATCTGGAAAAAAGCATTCAGCATAAGTGTAGAAGGGTAGAAAATGTCCATCCAGCTGCATATTAGCATCAACCCCCCAAAACCAAACCCCCAAACATTGTATTATGAGCATTTTTTCTGCTGCTTAGTAGAATCTCATTTACTGGAACCATTGACATCACAACCTGAAACCACATTCTGTATACAAATTCTTCTCCACTGGCTATCACAACCAAGTCCATGTGTGTGCATGTTCACTGTGCAGCTAAGTGTTATGCAACAGCTGGTGACTACTGAGCATGTGTGATCATGGTATCCACATGGGCTTTTTTCTTTTCTCTCTTTACTTTGCTGCTGCTTATTAGAATCACCAGTTAATAGACTCAAAAGCATTCTGTCCACTGTAATTCTAATAGGAGGCAGTCCCTGTACCAGAAATGGAGGGCTTTCAGAGATGGTCAGTAAACATGTTTAGAGAGAAAGAGACATGGAAAACAACTGAGTCAAAAACTGATTTTTAAAGAAGATGAATAAGAGAACACAGAGGTATATAATTTAACAAAGAAGGTAAATCAGTTGTTCCTATTTACACTTCTGCAGTACGCAAGAAGAAAGGAACTATCATGGAAACCTAAATTTAATTTAACTGGCTGCACATTCATTTAGATAAACAGAAATATTATTTTTAATGCACAGTAGTGCTTAGTTAACAAGAAAAACTCACTGGTCTATGATATCTCTAAGATCATAGATATAGTGATAGCTTCAAGAAAAGGAAAGGAATTGACCGGAAGGAAATCTGCAGCTAAATTGCATGGGACTAATAATGCATATTTTAGATGAGATAGAAGCCCTCATATGAAAACCTAAACCTTTCCCCCTTGCAGATTTGCCCAGAATTGCCCACTCATGGAATTTTTGCCCCTTTCTCCATGGCAAGTGATAGTGACCATTGACAGAGAAAGGGCACTTGATGGAGTCAGCCATCAGCCTGCTCCATTACTGTATTTCTTTACCACCCCTCCAGAGCTGAATCTGTCTACTTCCCTGCCCGTTACACTTTATACCAATATTTTACATCATCTCCAAGCCCCATCCTAGCATTGCTGGCCTACCATTTCTCGGATACTAGCCTTATCTCTCAGTATAGAGCTGCTTGAATGACTACTCTTTTCTAGCAGCCAGGAAATTCTTTTGGTCCTGCCAATCTATTAGGTGTTAAAACACTAGCTCATCATGATGGGACTAAGAGCTAAAGCAAATCCTATTTGTCCTTGTCTACTGACACACAGTGAAGTTTTCTCCCATACCCCATCCATTTTTTAAAAGGAATTTAAATTAATCTTGCAGTTTAAAAACTCTGGGTCCAGACATATATAGTGCTTATAGTGCTTTAAATAACTTTCAAGTTGCTATAAAAATTGAGTCGACAGATGGCAGATAGTGTTATAGTGCTACAAATCAGACCATATCAGAAATGACCCTGGATAACTCTGTAGTCCCTCACAGTGATACTTTAGCTGGGAGGCAGTGTGAAGTGCTACAAACTGCATTTGAAGAGCTTTATATGTATAATTAGCCAATTGCCTGTCAAGAATGACGGGGGGTCAGGGGTGCTGGGATGGAGTACCGCCACCTAATGCCCCATGCTGCCGCTGTTCTGTCTCTTGCAGGGAGTGGGGTGGGGGAGCTCCCCCAACCTCTGTCTGGTCCTCGGCATGGCTTTGGAATCATGGTGGTGCTTGCCCACAGTTGGAGCACTCTAGTTGGCCGTTTCCATCAGCCAATCAGAGTGCGAATAAAGCATTATGGACAGACAGACAGACTTAGGCTTTTATAATATTAGAATGATTCCCTCTGCCTACAGATAGCAAAGCACATCCCTGTACAAGGATGGATAGACAGAACACCTTTGGAACTCATGTAAGCAGGCTAAATTCCAGTGAAAACCAGCAACAGGAGCACCATACATTGGCTTATTATAGGTTCTAGACATTCCTGACTTAAAAATAACCAAATGTACAATCTCAAAACTGGATATACACAATCTTTTCCTTCTGGATTTAAACTGATTTGAGTCAGGTAAGATTTGGGACCCAAAGCCTTGACTGACAGCACAAATACTAAGACAGAATTTAGAAAAAAAAGTGTGTGTGTGTGTGTGGGGTGGGGGGGGGAGTAGGGGAAGAGAGTGAGAAGGAGAGGGAGCATGTCTTTTGTCTCCTCTGTGAGGGCTATGCTGAGTATATGCTTAAATATCTAAGCTAAAATTCCTCTGAGGATTTCACTTGTATCTGAGTAATGGGATCTAAAGTTATCAACATTTTTCATTGTAATTTTTGCTAAATAACTATTCACACTAAATTGTCTTAACGAACCCTGATATGTTATGGAAACATCTGTTATTCCTTATATGAGGACCTGAGCAGTTACATGAATCAGTTGCCTTTCTCTCTCTGTCTGTAACCATTGCTCCAAATCAGTCTTTTTTGACAGAAAGAAAAGAACTCTCTCTCAAACTGGTGGAGGAATTAGAGTGCTTCCTTTTTTAGGCCAGCACTCTTAGACTTGTTTGCAAAGTTACTGGTACCCAGTTATACGATATGTTGAGAGTCTTCAGCTCCAGCTGAATTGGAGCTTTACAACTGGGGGTTTACAATTGGCCCTCAGGTTTGCATAAATGAGTGAGATAAATATAAGCAGACCTTGCATTTTTGCAAAATTTTATTTGTGTAACATGCTTGACAAATATTACAACAACAACTATCAAGTTATGCCAAAATGATTAAATAACCTTTAAGCTTTCATACCTCAAGTACTTTTAATGATTTTTTAAAGTAACAGCTGCTTTCATATCATTTTCACATAAAAATACACAGTATTTTGAGATATCTTAGGAAAAATTATTTTTAAGACAATATTTTATGGTTGACATAAAAATTTTGTTGAGGCTAGTAAAAGGGCCTCTTCCCTCCTCCCCCCCCTTTAACATTTTAGTATTTGAAGTGCCAAGAGTGAATGTAAACATTTCAGATTTCATTAACGTGCAGCCAATTTCCTGCCACACTTGTTTTGCAAAGCATTTGAATCGTGACTGGCTAAAAGACTTTTATTCTAAGTACATGGGACTGGTTTTCTTTCCAAGGATGGTAAGAAGTTAGCAATAAATGATTACTTTCAATCCTTGCTGATTCAGGAACCAATCTTGTAAAAGGATTTTGCCAAATTACTTCCATCCAAATTTAATGGCAGACTGTTCACGTACATATGAACAATTCACATGGAAAAAAGGTTACATGATGAGACCCCCTGTTTGTTTGCTTTTAGTTTCAGCAAAGAGCAGAAAACTATTATAGGTCTCAAGTCGCACAAGTCACTTGAAATTAGAGATTTGTGGCATGTCATACTTTCTGACATTGGTGGGTTAATAGCATGACTGAACTTATTGTAATAAAATTTCATTGCTTCCCAGCATCAGGTGGAAGAAGAACTGTAGTATATATGAAGTACAGAAAGGGAATCTTGTTTCTGCCAGACTCGCTGTGACTGAGTGTCACTGGGCATGTCTACATGAGATACTACTGTGCAGTAGTGTTGGGGGGACTAACCATGATGCAATGCTACTGAGCAGTAGTAACAAGCTACTGTGCAAGTACTTTGTTGCTACTGCGCAGTAGCATCAGAAAAAAGTGTGGGGACGCTAGTGTACTGTAACATCAGTTACTATGAAGTCATTTAGTACTTGGTTATGCAGCAGCCCAGGAAAGCAGGTCCACCCAAGAAAAGCGGTGAGCTTGATTTCTTGCCCCCCACCCGAGCCTACCTGCCTGAGCTGTGTGGGGGCCTGGTGCTTTCCTCTGCGCCTGCAGTGCCCCCCAGCACCACCCGAGCCACGTGCCTGCAGGCGGATGCCAAATGGGGGGAGGCCACAGCTCTGCAGAGGGAAGCACCAGCCCCAACCGCAGCCCAGGGACCGCTCCAGCCACCAGCAGCTCGCCCTCCCCTCCCCGCTGGCGTGGCAGGTAAGTCAGAGGGGTGTGTGCATAACATAGGGGTTTAATCAACCCTAAATTGAAGCGGTGTTTTTTAAAACCCACCACTTCAATTTAGGGCCCCCGTTTTGTCTACACATGTCCTAGTAAACTAAATGTGCAATAACTATGGTGCATTAATGAATATGTAGACAAGCCTAGTATGTTTTTTTATGTGAAGTATGTTACTGTGAATTCCAGAGTTTAGGTAAAGTTCTGGACAAAGTCTTACAGACTCAACTCCTCTGTTAGCCCATTAAAAGGCAGCTTTCCCACACAGTACTGTCCTGCCCTTGTACCTTAGTCTTCACATATGAAAGAATGAAAGCAACTTTTATCCTTATAGATCAGTCTCCTTGACTTGTTTGGTCCTCAGCCTCTACTACAGTCATACCATCCACTGGACAGCACATAGCTGCAATATGTTTTGTGACGTGAACACCTGTGCTGTATGAACTGGAGAGGCGTCACCATCATTCATTTTACTACTGAACAACTATTAGAAGATGAAAGGCCAATCTCATTCTCACAATAACAAAATTACCTAATGATCTTTAATCACTTCCAGCATGGGCCAGATTCAAAGCAGTAATATTATGAAAGGCCATTATCCCACTGTCATTTTTTAAAGCCCAGTAGTTGCAATGGGCTCTTTTTTAAACCAGCTGCTGAATGCTATGGGCATTCTTTTGGATTTTACATGCCATCACACACAACCTGCCATATTAATTTCAACCCATCCATCTAGTCCTACCCATAATAAGGTAGGATCTCCTGAGGGCCCTTCCAACCCTAATTTTCTAGGATTCTATTATTAAGATATAAGCAACTTTTAAATATGGAGATAACAACTTTTCACAGGCAGGGCCAAGATACCAGTTCCTATACTTGTTTTGCATTTAGCCTGATCTCCTTTCTAGAATGTTCAAGCTGTTCAGAGCACCTTGGTGCTACACTCCATTTCTCTTTCCATCTGTAATGTTAGATTTAATTAGACTGCATTACAGTACAGTGAATAAGAAGCTTGTACTGTACTGGCTTGAAAAGAATGAAAAGATAGACTTGAAGGATTTGGAATAATACCTTGCTTCAATTAACCGGCTAAATATGGTACTATTAAATGTGCCATATTAATTCAGAGGAAATATCATTGGCGCTTCCTTTTACCAAGTGCTCACTGGGATATATTTTCAATGATGAAATCCTAGTCTAAACATTGTTTAAACTGTAAACATTTTAAAAGAAACATTTCTTTGAAAAGACATTGTTCTTTTAATAATAAGTTCAGTATAATGTATAGTATATACAGAAACTCCTACTTGATACATACATGGAATGCATTCACTTCTGTGTGTTCACAAATATTTTAATGATGAAATGGTAGTCTTTGATCTGCTTCTGGCAGATAATGGTACCAAAATGTCTTTGTTTCCCATTTATCTTTGTCACAGATTTTTCCAAGAAGAACTAAAAGAAAAATTGAAGAGTTTGTGCTTCTTTGCTGAACAGTTACTTACTGGGCTTCTTAGTCATCAATATAATGTTGCTAGTGTGTTCATACAGCATTAAATCCCTATGCTAATCATGTGTTCCTTGGAGTAGGTAAGTCAATAACTATAGGTGGATTGAGTGGCTGGTAATTCACAGTGCACACTGATGCATTCACATAGGTAGTAGTTCCATCAGCCATTACTCCATAACCTACAAAGATAGCAAGTTTTAGTTACTATTATTAATCATGTATATAATACCATAAGAGTGAGTGGCCCTGGACAGTAATGTATCTGTATTCTGAAGGACTTACCAGAGCCAAATCCTCTTCTACCTAGTACAAGTGATGCTTATAGAGTAGTAGCAATACCTATATAACCGGAGCAAATTTGTATAGCTTTCTAGTTTGGCAGGCAGGCAGGTGGAACACATCAGAGTATATACACAAAAGAGTACAACTCCCTAAATTTGAACAGTGCACACAACTTTGATATATCTCTTTGACAAGCAACGTTTAGAATATAGTCTCTCCAATTTTGGAATGGGGTGGGGAGTGGGAGCATTGAAACAACTGATTTTTTTCAGGCATTGAAACAACTGATTTTTTTGTGTGTCTGAAACTGCATACAGATTTCTGGAAACTTTCACCCTTTGGGACTGATTGTTTCCAGGTAATATTTCTAAGGAAACATTTTAGAGATGCTGAGCAAAATCCTATGAATTATTTTCAGAGTTAGAGGACTGGGAAGATATTTTCCCACTACAAAATATAAGAAAAAAATTAAAAAGGAAAAAAAAAAACCCCCTTTAGCTAGGCAACAGAAAGCCCAGTGGAAGTTTGTAAGCTGACACTTGACAGGGAGACTGCCATACTTTATTTCAATCTGTAGAAAAAAAGAATTCTGATTTAAAGAAGATAGTAATTTTTGAAGTAATTATTTAAAGGAGCTCAATTCAATTCTGTTTCCACTGAAGCTAATAGTGAAAGTCTCAGCTCCCTTTATTGATATCTTGATTGGTTTAATTATCTCTATTAACATAAATTAGAGGTGTCCTGGACATATATGCACCTAAGATTCTGACTGACCTCCAACACACTTCAGAGGATTCAGGTCATATTGATATGCCACTGGTTCAAGAACCTTTAAACTACAAAACAGGCAACAGATTCCACCCCCTCCCCGCCCTCCACACACACTTTCCCCCAACCTTTTTATAAAAGACCTGCAAAACATAATAACACAAGTTATTTGCCTACTGGACCCCAAATTCTGCCTGGTCCTGATCATAGAGATTTTTCCCAAATGATTTGCTTTTTACCACAGAACAAGTATGTCATAAAAATACCAATAAACAGAGATTTAACGAAGCAGAGTTAACACTGCTTTTGGAACTTCAGAATTTTCTCTCCTTGTCTATATGGTTTTAACACACTTTTAACTTTTTATGGATGGTTATAATGTTGCAATATTCCATTCCTGCCAACCCTATCTTGGAGATGCCTGAATCATCACCCCACTGGAGCACTGGCTAAAACAAAAAGCAGAATTTTAGATGACATAACTGTAAGAGCATGATGACTAGTGAAAACAACAAGTATATGGCTGTAGGTGTGGCATTTTTGGCAGTAGCAGTGGCAGAGAGGATGGAATGGAGAAGCAGCGAGTTTTCTATTCCTCCTGGATATTTAGTAAATGACTGCTACAGATGTAGCTGTGCTTAGCCAGGGAAGGATATCATCTGTTCATACCATGCATTTGCTTTGCAAAGAGCAGCTTCATTTGCATAGGCTGTCTATGATAACTTGGGAATTCTTCTTGGAGGTTTCAACATCCTACTGGAAAACAGGCTGCACAGTTTCCTATTTGTTTTTACTAAGTTATGAGTGCTTACAAGAAGAACACTTTGTCTCTTTACTCAGATGCTTGCTGTACCAGCACTGTTTGTTCAAACAATTTACCATGCAGTGAGAATAAGTCCTCTTTTCCCAGCAGAGCTAAAGTCAGACCAGGTAAAAGCAGATGCATCTCTGTTTACCTGACCAGTGCTTGTACCAGCTGACTTACACCACATGTAAGAGTACTTGGTCTATAATATCTTGAAGAGAGTATGTCAATCTAAACATTAATTCTGTCTGCAACCTGTCCACTTGCTGCATTTAAGTAATTTCTAAGACTGCAGTTTTCATCCATTAGTCACCTGGCTGGGGTCATCTGACCTCGGTCCTCTTTCCTGCCAGGGGCAGGGGTTTGGACATGATGATCCATTGTGGTCCCTTCCGACTCTACAATCTATGAATCTATGAATCCCAGTTATTGTTTATGCATTGTTTGTATGCATATGTTTTAGCATTTTAGAAATCAGCCAGTCACAGCTCGTGTGTGGTGTAAGAGATTACTGGACTTACAGCCACCTACCTGTGCAAATCCTATATGGAATACTCGTCTTCATGGGGCTGAACATCCTCTCCTATCAGTTTTACAGTGATAATCACTCTACCGAGTTTAGAGGCATTGCAAACTTTTCTTAGTGAGAATTGACAGGAGGTTCTGGCTAGAAGTGTTTTGTTTCTAAAATAAAAGAAATCTTAGTGGCAATTCTTGGAGTTTTGAAGTCCTTCTGTTCTATGTTGGTGAAAACTGGGGGAGTCCCCTGGGGAGGAAAACTGGCAGCCACGTTGCTGTGGAGAACCTTTTGCTGCTAGTAAATCAACAGTGCGTCAGTAAGCAGCTGATAATACATTTTTCTACTCAGCTCTGATGGATACATTTAAAGCAAACAACTGGGTTCTTTTTATGGTTTGCATCAGGACTGCTTAACCTTTGCTGTTATTCCACACATGCACCTTTTGCAGGACCCAATACTATACTGTAAGGTGCATTATTTCTCTTCCTTTTTGACTACAGATGTGCTCCTATTCCCGCTGACTTCACTGAGTGTAAGAGTAGAACTACTTAATGATCTGTAAGATCAACTAGTGAACCTCCTGCGGATAAAAAGAAAGGCCTACAAAAGATGGAGGATGGGATCCACCTCTAAGGAGGAATACTCCACACTGGTCTGGTCCTGCAGGGAGTGAACCGGGAAAGCCAAGGCTGTGACAGAATGCCAACTAGCTACAAGTATCAAGGACAATAAAAAGTACTTTTTTAGATATGTGGAGAGCCAGAGGAAAAGCAAGGGTAACATTGGACCCCTGCTAAACCAGATGGGACAACTAACAACTGACATCCAGGAAAAAGCTAACCTATTAAATGGGTACTTTGTGTTGGTCTTTCATCAGTCCCACAGGACGCCCCTGCCCATTACAGGACAGCGAGGCCCGAGTGAGGGAGATTCCCTGCTCTCCATCAATGCGGACCTCGTGAAGGAACACCTTGAGAGGCTGGACATCTTCAAGTTAGCTGGCCCTGACAATCTACACTCCAGGGTACTCAAGGAGCTGGCTAGCATCATAGCCCAGCCCTGGCATGGATCTTTGAGAACTCCTGGCGATCTGGTGAAGTGCTTGAGGATTGGAAGAAGGCCAGTGTGGTGCCTATCTTTAAGAAAGGGAGGAAAGTGGATCCGGCAAACTACAGGCCCATCAGCCTGACCTCTATCCCGGGGAAGGTCTTAAAAAGATTATTAAAGAGGCCAATCTTAACGGATTGGCCGAAATCCTGAGGGATAGCCAGCAAGGGTTTGTTGCAGGTAGGTCTTGCTTGACCATTCTTATTTCCTTTTATGACCAGGTGACCTATCACCTGGACAAGTGAGAGGAGATTGATGTCATATACCGTGACCACAAAAAAGCCTTCAATCTGATATCCCATGATTACCTCTTGGCAAAACTGGCCAACTGCATCCTGGGTCTACCACAATCCACTGGCTGGGGAATTGGCTCCGTGGTCGGACCCAGAGGGTGGTGGTTGACGGAAGTCAATCGTCATGGTGCCCTGTGACCAGTGGGATCCCCCAAGGCTCTGTCCTTGGACCTATATTGTTCAACATCTTCATTAATGATGTGGGCATTGCAGTCAGAAGCAGACTGCCCAAGTTCACTGATGATACCAAACTCTGGGGTAAAGCAGCCACACCTGAGGACAGGAGGGTGATCCAGGCTGACCTTGACAGGCTCAGGAAATGGGCGGATGAGAACCGGATGGTGTTTAACACCAAAAAATGCAAGGTTCTCCACCTTGGGAAGAAAAACCCATTCTCCCACTGTATTTGGCCTTGGTGCGGCCGCAGCTGGAGTACTACATCTAGTTTTGGGCTCCACAATTCAAAAAGGATGTGAAGAAGCTTGAGAGAGTCCAGAGAAGAGCCACGCGCATGATCAGAGGTCAGGAAAACAGACCTTACGATGACAGGCGGAGAGCTATGGGACTCTTTAGCCTGGAAAAATGCAGGCTCAGGGGTGATCTGATGGTCACCTATAAGTTTATCAGGGGTGTACACCAGGATCTGGGGGAACTATTGTTCACCAGAGTGCCCCAAGGGATGACAAGGTCAAATGGTTATAAACTCCTGCAAGACCATTTCAGGCTGGACATAAGGAAGAATTTCTTCACTGTCCGAGCCCCCAAGGTCTGAAATAGCCTGCCATCGGAGGTGGTTCAAGCACCTACATTGAATGTCTTCAAGAGAAATTTGGACGCTTATCTTACTGGGATCCTATGACCCCAGCGGACTTCCTGCCCCTTGGGCAGGGGGCTGGACTCAATGATTTCCGAGGTTCCGTCCAGGCCTAATGTCTATGAAGTCTATGACGAAATTAATTCATATTGTTTAGTTAGAAACCAAATAGCTGAGAGGACATGCTTGGTGATCTGTCTACTGAAAATTAAACTTACAGCACTCCTCAACTTATTCTCACCCAAGCTAGTAATGACTCCCTAATATTCTGAGATATTTGGTGGGAGAATGACACCCCTCAGGATGCTGGGAATCTGGAACTCCTACGAGCCAGTGAGGAGATGAGAGGACTGTGTGTGCTTTGCCCAAGAATGTTGGGTATCTCTAAACTGTTATGAATCCTCATTTTAATGTTATACTTCTACAGAGGGTCTCTCTCAGGATCTTCATAATTAAATTTCAGAATTCCTTTGCTAAGGATTATACCTGTTTTACAAACAGGGAAATTGAGGCAGAGAGAGGTTATACCATTTTTCTAGTGTAACACAGTGGCTCAGTAAAAAGCCAAAAGCAAAATCTATTAACTCGGACTTGTAGTCATGTGCTTTAAATATTAGAATTGTGTCTTGTTTTAAAACAAATGCATCAACAGTTCCTATCGAGGTAGGTATTCTCTCCATTTTCCAGAGGAGGAAACTGAAAGAAGTTGAGACCCCTATTCAAACATGGGTACAAGCTGCAAACCTCCATCAGCATTCCTGTAGCTAAACAAGTGGCTTGACTTTCAGATGTGTCCGGGCATATAGTTGCCAAACACCAACTTTTGACAATACTGGCCAAATAATGAAGTAACTTGTGTGTAGCTAGTTTTAAAAAAATACACGGAAACAATCACACTGACCTTCATGGATATGTCCAAAAACATGAAGCCTAGGCTGTATTCGTCTTTGGACTGTGTTCAGCAGCTCCACACATCCTACTCTTTGCATCTTCTTAGGAACCCAATCTAGAAAACCTTTGAAGAAAAAGATGAACAACAGGGAGTTAAAACAGGAGAAAAGAAATAAATTACAGGCATATCTTTATGAATTGAATATTCCAAGTAATCTCTGGATTTCAGGTATCTCTGAATTTCTGATAAATAGACATAAACTAATCTATTAACAGTGAATGTTTGCAGATTGCCAGTAAAAAAATGCTTTGGGTTGTCAACCTTGCTGAGATAACTGTGGTACATACAAGAGTACCTACTATGTTTCAAACGATGGCACAAGAGCCAGATGCAAATTGGTAGATTGAAGTTAAACTGTTAACTTCAGTGACACCAGAATGCTAACACATCTACACGAGACGCTAATAGCGCAGTAGCTTTATTTAAAAGACATCCGCTGGAGCTACTGCACAGTAACTCTGGTTACTGCACATTTATTTAGTACTTGATTATACACGAAACAAAACCTGGGCTCAGTATATTTTATGACTAATAATACAATTTTCAAAAGTGCCTATGTGACACACAAAACTAAAACTATTTTTTTTCAAAATGCCTTGGTGCTGAGGGGCTCAATTCTCTTTGAAAGTCAGTTTTGAAAATGGGACTTGGGTTCCAAAATAACTTAGGCACTTTTGAAAATGTGGTTTTGGCTACTAAGTCACTTAGGCACTTTTGAAAACAGACTCTCCAGCATTTTCAGCAGACAATCTAAATGCAATTTAAGTAGAGCCATAGATGATCACTGCTGAACTCTGACAACTGATTCTGCAGGTCATTTTTTTCCCTCCAAGGCAGTTTAAAATGCCTGGTATGTACTAACAAAAACACTTATTTAAGACATCAAAAGGATTTCAGAAATTATATCTTGCAAAATCCAGTTTATCCTCTTTTTCACAGTAAAGACTTTATACTCTAGGCTTTTGTCATTTCAGTGATTTGAAACAGTTAATTGTCAAAACGTCTGTGGTGAACATAAAGGCAAAAGGATTTCCACTTCAAAAACTTTACAAAAAAAAAACTATGAAATTAACTTCTCCATTAAATTAAGCATTATTTATGTTGAACATGTTTTTGTTTACATGCTTTATCACCCTTCTGAAGCCTTCCCATATGTTTGCAGTTTATTATATACACCTGACTACACAAACTAAGAATAATTGATTATACCTAGCTAACAATTAGAGTTCATCTTAGGTTTTTTTAATGTTTGGTTACATGAAATAGGTTTCTGCAACTGTCAAGAAAGTATAAATCTTTGTCACAGACAATCAAGCAGACAACAACAGATAAAGACTTCAAGGTGAAATTAATTTTTTTTAACCAAAAAAAAAAAAAGGAAAAAGACAAAAGAGAGAACTTTTGAAGAGAAATCAAATTAATTCTTTGCAGATCAGGCAAAGAAACTTTTAAAACAAAAAAAGAAAATAAAAGGAATGAACATAAACACAAAAGAAAAATAAGAAATATGTTATCGTAGAAACAAACACGGTACACTATACCCATATTATCAAAGGTAAGCTTCTTTTATACTAGTTGATAAAACAAATTATGAATATATGGTATACCCTCATTAATAGGATGCCTGTGTACAAAGACTGCCAAAAATTGTAAGCAGTTCCTGAATTACTGGGGCGGTGCGAAGCTTCAGCTGCTGATTCAATTCAGAGGAGAGTTGGCCCAATTCAGTGGCCGTATTTCCAAATCTGAATCAAAGTGGGAAACCAATAAAAAGGTCCAAATCAATTTGAAGCCTCTGAATCAATTAAAAAAATGATTTGGAGAAGATTCAGAGATTCAGCGATTCAGGAGGTCCCTACTTGCCGCTGTAGGGAGCTCGACCAGGGCTCTGTGCCCGTAAGTAGGAGGCTGGAGGGGAGGCTGGAGAAGGGGGCAGGAGACCATGTGGGGACCCATGCCAGGCCCCATCCTATCTGCTCCCCAGCCCCTCTGAGCACTCCCTGACTCCTGCCCACTCTCCCAGCCCTGTCAATGGCTGCCCCACCCAGCCCCAGCATTCTGATGCTTTAAAAAAAAAAAAGCCCCATTCTCACCAGCTACTGCAGAGGCCTCGGGGCTTCTGAAGGCTCATGACAGAGACTCCTCCCCACACAGCGCAGGGCAGTGGGGGGCTGTAGGAATCTCCTCCCCTCCCCTCGGCAGGAACCAGTGAGTGCGGGGCTTTTTTTGGGTTTTTTTTGTTTTTTTTAAGTGTCAGGATGCTGGGGCTGGACAGGGCAGCCATTGAGCAGGCGAGGGATGGGGCCTGTTTGATTTGGAGATTTGGCTGATTCGGCAGCAGCCGAATCTCCGACTCAGATTTGGCCAAATCGATTCGGGACAGTAATTTGAATCACCACATCGAATCACTGTCCTCCGAATCAGCCGAATCCAAAGCAAATACTAGCTGCTTCACACAGGCCTGCTGTTTACTCATTACATATATAGGATTGCCTGGCACAATGCCTAGCCAATCCTAGACTGAAGCTGCTGGCCCTTTCACAATACAAATAATGAAGAAAAAGAATGACTCTCACCATAGGATTTTCAAAAGCACATGAAAAGTCAATGGGATTTGTTCTCCTAGACCACTTTGGCAGTTTTAAATTTGGTTGGTTACATAACACCAGTGGAGTAGTCTGACTTGTTTGCTTGGCTGAAGCGAGGTGGGGCGTATAGGAGAAAAATGGATGGTAGAATTTGGACAACCATGCAAGAAAAAACCCCCCAAAAGGTGAATTTGTTCCCAACATCTCCCCACTTTTTCCTTCCCTTACAATATGGCCTCACACAAAGCCAGGCAAAAGAGTAAAAAGACACCCCATTTCCTTTGGGGTGTCTTCTAAAACATCTGTATAAGGTGGGTAACATTTCAAGTTGATGAATATTACAATCCAGATCATAAAAAGTTGCAATGTATTCAGTACTGAATATAAGCTGTCTATATATACATCAATATAGAGGGAAAAACAGAAAAAGAAACTTAGCAAAATTTCTAAAATCTCTGGAGGATGGATGAAGATAAAAAAAGAAAGACAGACAGCAAATATTCAGATATATGTTGACAATTGAATGATAAGCACTGGATACAGGGACATTCTGTGGAACTAACACAGCATGGATTTACTTCACGGTCCATCAGATGGAAATGTGGCATTCAAAATATTTCAAATGTTCTAAAATCATATCATTCTGACTTATAATAGCTACACCCATATTCCAGTATGTTTGCTGTCATTCATATTTGTATACTTAAGCAAAAAAAGAAAGTGGGACTGTTTCTTGATGGTCTGTCCAGGCAATTGTACTGTATCACTGATAGGTAAGTCACTAGACCTCTCCAAAGAATGGATAACATGACTGTAGCCGTGTGTGTGTGTGTGTGCGTGTGTGTGTGTGAGAGAAGAGGAAGAGGTGACACATGATGAAGGAGAAAGTGTTCAGCTCTGGATATATGGTGGAGGAGAACAAAACCCATAAACAAAAAAATACAAACGAAAAAAATAAGAGGATTCATACTTAGAGGCAAGAAAGGAGATGAGGAACTGATTTATTTCAGTCAAACCTTTGGATGCACAAGACATGTAGAATCAGAACCTCTAACTGCAAAGGCATAGTGGGCCTGATTCATCATTTCATCCCTCCATAATGGTTTAACTAACCTTTGTGTGAAACTGAAGTGAGGCATAGGTGAATCAGTCATTCTTTCTTTATCACATACATTAAGATAAACTATTTTACTCCTGCCAAGGGACATTAAGGAATCTCCTTCATTGGAAGTTTTTGGGAATAGCCTAAAGAACCATCTGTCTTGGATGGTTAAGACCAGAGTATCCTGCATTTGTACAGGGCACTGAACTAGATGACCCCTTAAGGCCCTTCCAACCTTAGGATTCTATATCACAGCTTCTGTCATAGTGATTGCAAATAGTGAAATGAGAAACCCTGCCCCACTGAAATCACTGGCAGCTTTGCTTTTGACATCTGTGGATAGCTGTGAAGAGGGACTAGCTATAAATAACATCCAGGGAATGGAAGAAAAGTTTGCACCAGGAGAACGCTGCTTTCGGAGTAGCTGTACCTTTAAGATAGAGGGACCCAGGAGAGAGAGAACAGAGCACAGGTTCAGAAGAATTAGTCCAAGACAGAGAAGTCCCAGCAGACGGTTCTGCCCGAGAGAGGACATGTCCAGAGGAGAGAGTCTGGAGTCCCTGAAGAAGTAGGGTGGTGTGTTGATCGCTCAGATGAATAAAGGTACAGAAATAGAAACTGTGAGAAGAAGGGAGCTGCGGATGCTCATCGGTCTTTCAAATAAAGATGATAAATAAAAAGAAAAGTTAATAATAAAGACAGTTGATCAACCATATACGAATTGGATTCCGTTGATGATTAAGTCTTGGGCATTGTCTGAGGGAGCTAGAATAGAGGGTGTCACACAGATGCAAATCTAGTTGTATTGCTGGTGTCCTACTGTGTTGATAACACCTCCCAACCGATAATAAAAATTAGATCAAGCCATGGCAGGTGAGAGTTGGTCTATAATGCGGAAGTACAAACATCCAGCAATCAGGGAGATAAGAGTAAAAATCAAGCTCATAAATTATAAAGAGAAACCCACAGTGGTGTATTGGCCAGGAATTTGACAACAGCCTGCAAAAAAGAAAAAATATAGAGATGCAACCAGGCACCATGGGAAGTCCTGAACCTCTACAACAAATGTTGCATTTGGTGGGCCAACTACTCCAGCAGCAACAAGTGGCTTGCCAAATTGCACTTGAGGAAAAATGGCTCCAGCAACAAGTGTTGACCCAGCAGAACCAAATTGAAGTAAAAGTTCTCAAAATGACACCCCAAGATGATCCGGAGGCACTCTTAGAGAGTTTTGAGAGGGCTGCATTGTCCTCAGGGTTGGATCATAGTTGGTGGGCCGGTCAGCTAGGAGTGTTCTTGATAGGAAAGGCCCAAGTGGCATATCGAGCTATGCCATGGGGAGAAGCGATGGATTATGACAAGGTGAAAAAAGAAATTACGCATCGCTTAGACATTAATCCAGAGAGGTATCAACAGGCATTTCATATGAAGAAAAAAGAAGATAAATCTCCACAGATTCTACTTCAACATTTGACACCCGGACACCATGAAATGATACTAAATATAATGGACTGACTGAGATGATGGATTGCAGCATCAGGAAATTTGGTTGTGAAGGACCAAAAGAGAAACCCACAGTTGGGGCACAGATCAGAGGAAAAAGATGCAGTCAATTGTACATACTGGTTGCGCACAGACCCTGATTTGGACAGATCTGCCTTCTCAAGAGTGGGCACCGAAAGCAGATGCTGTATGGATGATATGCATGCATGGACAACCTTCGACATATCCACAAAAAAAATATCTGGTCGAAGTTCTCAGTAGGGCAAAGGAGATGCCCATAGGCTTAGCAAAGGATCTTCCTTATCCGATCATACTGAGCCGAGACTGGGCCAAAATCTATCAGGTACTGGACACAGTGAGAATACAGGAGGGTCTCACAGGAGAAGAGACAGAGGTTGCAATGAATGCAGAAGGATTTGACATAGAGAGTTTATCAACCAGCGCACACTTCAGAGAAGCTGAAGAGGAAGAAGACCTGTTTCGATCTACCATCCAGTCAGAATTGGCCAAGCGAGATGGTACCTTACGGTTGTGTGTAGACTTCAGAAAACTGAATGCGATCTTAAAAATCGATGCTTTCCCTATGCCTCAAATTAATGAATTATTAGAGAGAGTTAGACAGGTGAAATTCATATCCACACTGGGTTTGACTAAAGGGTACTGGTAAATACCTGTGCAGAAAGAGGATCAAGCAAAAAACGTTTTCAGTACTCCGTGGAGGTTGTATGAATTTAAACGTATGCTGTTTGGTTTACATGGAGCCGCAGCCATGTTCTAATGGCTGATTGATTGGGTCTTAGCTCCACACCATTATGCCACAGCATACATAGATGACATCATTATTTATACCAAGGACTGGACGCAACGCTAAGAAGCCCTTCAGGAAGTCTTACACAAATTACGATCAACTGGTCTGATGGCAAATCCCAGAAAATGTGCACTCGGGAAAGCGAAACTAAGCATTTAGGTTTCAGGGTAGGACAGAGGCATGTCAGTCCTCTAATGGACAAGATAGAGGCTATTTGAGACTATAAACCGCCCCAAACAAGGAACCAAATGCGTGTCTTCCTACGATTAGCCAGTTATTATCGCTGGTTCATTCCGCATTTTGCTGAAGTGACAGCACTGTTAACTAACTTGCTGAAGGGAAGAGGAAATGGACCCCTTAGGTGGAGCGAGGGACACGTGGAAGCTTTCCAAAAAACACAACAGGCCTTATGTAAAGATGTGGTATTTCACACTCCCAACTTCAACTGTCCTTTTGTCCTACAGACAGATGCATCCAACAAAGCCATAGGTGTGGTATTGATACAAGAGATGGACAGAGTGGAGCGTCCTATCGCCTATGCCAGTTGGAAGTTACAGCCCCAGGAAAAATGGTACGCCACAATCAAATATTAGTGTCTGGCCATCAAATGTGGGGGGGTGGAATATTTCCACTACTACCTTTTAGGGTGCAAGTTCACATTAATAACAGATCATGCCTCTTTAAAGTGGCTAAATACTCAGACTGATCACTCATTGGGCCCTTGCCTTACAACCCTTTTATTTTGATATTGAATTTAGGCCTGGCTGTGCCAATGTGGTTGCTGACTTCCTCTCTCGGTGTCATCCAACCAAAAGTTCTCCAAAGAAGCCTCACATCACAACAGATGAACACATGGAAGGGCTGCAACGAAAAAAGGTGCCTGACGGCATCTTAAGGGGAAGGATGTATGAAGACGGACTAGCTATAAATAAGGTCCAGGAAAGGGAAAAAAAGTTTGCAGTGGGAGAACGCCAGTTTTGGAGTAGCTGTACTTTTAAGATAGAGGGACCCGGGAAGGCATGGGGTGGCATGCGAAGACGGGCAGGAGGCAAAGGCATACAGAAGAACTCACTGAGATAATACCTCCCCACGAAAAAAAAAAAAGAAGAAAAGAAGAGACTGAAAGCAGTACCTTGGCCAATAAAAGCAAAAATATAAATAGTTCTGAATTGGACTTTGCCTTGTTGTGTTCATGTTGTTGTGATGTTGAATAAATGCAACAAAGAGTTTTCTGAAGATAGAAACAAAAGTATGTAAAACAGTGGAAAGAGACAGACGTTGTATGGACATTAATCAATAGTAGCAGTGATAAATAACAAGAAAAGTTAAAAATAAATAGAGCTGATCAAGCATATATAAATTGGATTCTGTAGATGATTAAAAATCTTGGATGTCGTCTGAGGGAGCTAGAATAGAGGGTGTCACACAGATACAAATCTAGTTGTATTGCCAGTGTCCTACTACATTGATAACACCTCCCGACCAATAATAAAAATTAAATCAAGATGTGGCAGGCGAGAGTCTAGGGGGAACCAGAAGGGTTTGGGGGAGACGCTGTTTCCCCTAGCCCCTGCTGGCATAACAAGGAATAATGGGCACAAGTTGATGGAGAGGAGGTACAGATTGGACATCCGAAAAAACTACTTCACAGTCAGGGCGGCTAGGAGCTGGAACCAACTTCCAAGGGAGGGGGTGCTGGCCCCTACCCTGGGGATCTTTAAGAGGAGGCTGGATACTTACCTGGCTGGACTCATTTGAGTCCCGTTTTTGTTTTTAGGGTGAGTGGTTTTGTTTGTGTTTTTGGGTTGTTCTCCCGCCCTGGCGGGGGGTCGGGCTAGAAGATCTATTAGGTCCCTTCCGACCCTGAAACTATGAAACTATGAAACTATGAGTCGGTCTATAATGCGGAAGTACAAACATCTAGCAATCAGGGAAATTAAGAGTAGAAATCAAGCTCATAAATTATTATAAAGAGAGCACTGAACTAGATGACCCCTTAAGGCCCTTCCAACCTTAGGATTCTATATCACAGCTTCTGTAATAGTGATTGCAAAAAGTGAAATGAGAAACCCTGCCCTGCTGAAATCACTGGCAGTTTTGCTTTTGACATCTGTGGATAGCACACAGTTACTGTATCATTATCTGAAATATGTAGGTAAAAGTGCTAATGTTTTCTTACCGAGAGGTGGTCCATGTGTTATAAGAATATCTATTCCATCTGGAATAAGGTTCCATTTCTCTAATAGTGCTTGGCCTCGTGGAAGATTAAAGCCCCAGCCATAAAACCAAGGTTGCCTGCCAAAAGAGGAGGAGAATGTCTTCAGTGTTACTCATATGTATTGGTTATTTAATTAAAAATGGAGACTGATTCTCTACTATTATGGAATTTGGAGACACAAATGGCATTAAGTTTCTTTCCTCTATGTACGACAAAACCATCTCTACACACAGTCATCATTATTTAATGTGTGTGGAAAATCAACAAGCTTCTTATTGGCTTAAATAGGCAGCATATAGTGAAATAATTGCTGGATTCCTCTAATTAGATTGACAGGTTACTGCTACAGGAGCTTGAATACCATGATATCTATACATGAAGCTAGATGCATGTACATAAATATCACTGCTGTAGTCCCACTTGGACCTGACCTAGTATGGAGATAGGCCAGCACATGTACAGATCCTGTTTTATATTGTTTAATATTGGAAGCATAACATCAGAGCAAAAATGTGCATTAAATTAAATGTGTACAATTTTATTCAGTTCTCCATTATGGTAATTGCTTTTTAAATAAGACTTTATATATTCAAGATCTGTTATGAGATGAGAATTTAGATATTCTTAAACATTTTTGTTATTTATAGAACAGCACATTGTTGAATGGTGGGACTATAGCACAGCCAGGAAGAATATAATTCATTTGTATATTACAATCCAATTGAGTAAAAAGCTGTATTTCATGGTAATGATGTCACAGTAGAAAATTATGACTTGCTGGTGATGTTCTAAGTTATAAAATGAGCGTTTGGCTTCAGTTTTTTGGGGCGGAGGTTTGGCTTATTTGGGAGGTGGGGGGAGTTGGATTGACTGGTATTCTGGGCATATCCATATATGGATAACAGTAAATGGGCTGCTGTGATTTAATAAGGTTTATGATAATTGCATCCTTGGTGTTTATAAATACATACACTTCAACCAGTGTTCCCTTTGAGATGTTACTTTGTTGAAGAAAGCTTTACACTTCTGGCTGCATCAAAAAAGCGAGATTTCTTTTAAACAAATTCTCTGAACTACTCTTTGCATCATATATGGCAAAGACAAAAGAACATTATTGCTGTGAAGCTTTCATTTATCCTCTTCCCTTCCTGATGCTTGACTAGCATTTTAGAAATTAACATGTCTGCAATCTTTGTAAGGATGCATTTTTGATGTTTGCTTTTCGAATGCTTTTAGATGTGTATATTAAAAATAAACTGAAAGCACATTACATATTAAGAAATTAAGAAGCAAAAGCTATCTTGCAGGGGAAGGCAAACTTTAGTCTCAAAACTCTATCTCAGGCAGGAAGAGCTTCTTAGAAATGTTTTCCTTCCTAGAGACCACAGAAGCCTAGTTTCTCTAAATCTAAATGACTGAAGAGGGCTATAAACCCATCTGAAAGTTCTCCACAACATGCTCCCGTGGCTCACTTACAGGTTTCTGAATGGAAATCTAAATGGAGATTATTACTGCTGGTGTTAAAAATGGGAATAAATCACTTTTGGCTCAGTCCATTCCCATTTGGAAGCATAAAGGTGAGAGCAGGATGAAGGTTAACAAGAGCAGGGACTTGTTATAAGATTTGCTGACATGGAAAAGGATCAGTTGGACAACCAATTGAGGTAAAAAAAAACAAACCTGCCAAGGCCTCTTTCTGAAGGGAAAATCAAACATAAATGGTGAATTTCAAATCAGAACTTTATGGTGAAATCTAGTTTACCACAAGCTCTCCCTATGAGAAGTACCATGCATCTTTGAGGTCTATGGTTTCTTATCCTCCCACTACTAGAGGCAAAAATTGTTGTGGGTAATGTCTTTTATTGAACCAACTACATGCTAGGGATAGACTTAGGCAAGCTGTCAAATGCAGTGTCTTCTTCGTTGCATTTGAAAGCTTGTCTAAGTCTAAGTCTATCTCAACCACTGGTGAATCCAAGATATGGCAAAGAGGGAAGGGTTCAGGAGCAGCAGCCCTGCACTCCCCATCTGCTCCTGTGGGCAGACCATAGTGAAGACTCTCCCGAGGACTTTTTACAATCCCCAAAGCAGGTAAGAATCTTCCTTCCCCCTATGCTTAGTCACATCCCCTCCCCACCCTTTCCCTTGCTCATCACTGCTGCTTTTCCTGCTGTCCTAGAGGGAGGGGAAGATTCAGAGCTGCTCCTTCCTGCTCCCGCTAGGGTGTGTGGAGGCTGGGCTCAGCTGGTACAGTAAGAATGGCAATGGCCATGGGTCAGGGTGTGGGTTTCCCCACCCTGTCTGTCCCTCTGAAAACAGGTACAGGGAGGCACTGCTGCTGCTGCTGCTTTCCTAGCTGATTTCAGCCCTGGCACATTCCCAACTGGAGCAGTCAGGAGTCTCTGAATCTTCCCCCACTGCCTGGGCAGTGGGGAAAGCAGCGGCAGCAGGCACAGGGGAGGGAAGGACATTTATCTGAGCACAGAAGGGAAGGGAGGGGGGATTCTCACCTACTTTGAGCCTCAAGTCGAATCCTCTTCTCTTCCACAGACTTCCAATGTGTCCTTGATCCTTAAGGCGGGATTCTATTTCACATCCTAAATGACCAAAGTGTAGCATGTGACAGAGTTACCTGCCCTAAGTACAGAAGCAATTCTATTATGTCCACTGGACATGCAAATGCCTCCATTATCAGAATACTAGATATCTGTATGTCTCTAGAGGATGATCCTATTGCTGGTACTTATATGCACCCCGGGGGTTAAGAGAACCACTTCTACACTTCAGTCATGTAACTCAGAGTTGGTGGCAAGCTGCAATTGGGTATCCACTAGGTGAAACAGTATCCTGCCTTCAGTTTTTCAGTGCCTTGATTCATGACCTATTAACATGGGAATAAAAATTATTCTGTACCTCAAGAGGGTTCTGTGAAGATAAACACCTGAAAGATTGTGAGATGCTTAGATATTTTGACGATGGAGGTCATTATAAGTACCACCAACAGTTTATAGAAGTTTGGCCTGATGCTTTAAAAAAACAAAAGTCCAAAGTCCAAAATGTGAATGGTAGCCACCCTCCTTTGTTTAACCCTGCAAAATGTTAAGAAGATTAGTGCATTTAGTTTTGTCACCACTTCATTCAGTTACAGGCCCAAACCAGTTTTTCACAAGTAAATTTTCACTTGCAAAAACATGGGCACAATACAAATATGAAAAAAGTACAAGTGTGACAAACTGCAGTTTGGCTTTCAATTTGTGGCAAATTGATAAGTTTCCATCCACTCTATTCTTGGCTCTAATTAATCCTCTGGGAGTCGATAGGACTCTTTCCACTGATTGTAATGGGCATGAGATTAGCTCCCCTTTACCTATATAGTACAGAATCAATGATCATGGTCCTAAAACCGGGTAGAAAAGTGGAACACAGCTGCTCAGCTCTTTGAGAAACAAATAGAGGGGAAACAGATCAGTATTTGTCAAAAAGAAAAAGGTCAAAATCAATATAGAAATGATAGTTACTTTAAAGATACAAGATAAAACAAGAAATAACCTTGACTGTCAAAGAACTTGACAGAAGGCTATTTAATCTTGCTAAAATCCAGAGAGTTATAAATCATACCACAGCTGAAGAAGAAAAAAAAAAAAAAAAAAAAAAAATCGATGCTTGTCTCTACCAGGACCATTGTATACATACGCTTGCAAATGTGTTTCACTTTGTGAATAGGCATGATCTGTTTATTAAGACAAGGAACACTTTCCTCCTCCCCTCTCTCCCTTTGTGACTGCAGCACATACCCACTTGTGTTAAGGTTTGGTGAGTTATGCATGCTGGAGCTGTTCTTTTGTGAACAGGAAATGTTAGAACTTGTATGATTTCCCATTATGCGGTCTTTTGTGACAATCTGAAGAATGACAGAAATGTCTGGAATAGTTCTGGTTAAAATCTAAAGCTCGAGAACAGATTCAATGCATAATGTTAGCTTTTGTATATTATTATTTTTTTAAATCACACACTTCAGTGCTCAACACACACAAAAGTAAAAATATTTTTACAAGCACCGAGAAATTTTATAAATCTTCAAGTTCCTTCTTGCGAAATTTTATTGCAAAAGCGCCATCAAAGTTTTCTGTACAGGAAAAATATTCCCCCAATACATACTAGCAATTCTGCGGCCTAGAAATCATGCAAAGACAACAACTGCTACTATTTCCATCCATCACAGAACTAGAAAGGAAAGTTACAGATTTAACACCTGGCACTGAGCTTCTGGAACCCCTTTCCTCAGTCAAAGTATAATCTCTTTACAAATTAGTTCACATTACAAAATGTAAAATAAATACTATGTTTAGAGAGAAAAATCTGCTAATCCTAAAAAACCAAAAGGTGCAAAGAAGATGCATCTGAAAATTAAATACATAGGCCATTAAGTGTCTATGATTGCCCATGTATTTTGATTTAGGTGTTGCCTTTTTGGAATGAAGAATGTGTGCCTCTCAAATCCAACTGAAATTCAATGCTATTATTATTATGATAGAAAAACAATTGACTACATTTAAGGCTCTAGGGAGAAAAATATACTGCAAGTGAATTTGTTTACAAAACAATTAACCTTATGTTAAAAATATATGAACAAGTTTGACAGGTCAAATAATCTTACACCCAAAAAAGGCTGAATTATCAAAATTTGTGCTAGCACTCAGATGCTGTTTTATGTACTGAATTTCTTTATTTCTGTTCTAAAGTAACCATTGGAATAATTTTCTTACAGAATGATAGTTGCTATGACAACCATAGCAAATTTTCCTTTTCTGAAACAGATGTCTCATTTAGTTGAAAATTAGAATGTGAAAAACCCATGGGAAAAATTAATTCAAACTTTAACAGAACACTGACTACAATGTAATCTCTTGCAGGTTAACCCTTTAACATCTTTCTGTATTCCTATAGTAACCTTCTAATAAATTCTAATTGAACCAATTTAACCTTCTATAAATGACCTTCTTAGCGATCATTAGCACTTTAGTGTTCTTTGAAGTGTGTATTTCTGTTACAACAACAGTGGCATTAAAAAGTGGTCAAACATATTATTGACTTTATTATTTACCACTATTGCTTTTATCCAGCCACTATTAGAAGGAGGAAGAGTGCAATCCAAGTTTTCTATTCTTTTGTCATTTAAATGGAACAGAATTTATAGTTTTACATGTTATTTACCGTACTAGCACTGTGATACATTATATAGATCTGACCTATAATTTATGTGAAAGTTGAGGGTTCATGTTCATACCCTGATATACATCTCAAAATGCTTAGCAGATGTACCAATGGATAAAGAATAGACAAAAAGGGAACCAGATCAGGGGAACCAAGCGACATGCATGTAATCTTCTGCAATAAGCTCTGAATGGGTGAAATGTTATTTTTAATTTAATATATGTAAATTTAATATTTTAATTTAATATATTTGCTTAACTTAAAGGACCCATTCCTACTTCTATACATGCTTAGTAGCTAAACATAAATCACAATGATCATTCCAGGTCATGTAAAAATGCAAGTTGTCAGCTTTCTCATTAGTGCATTATCCCCTAACTTCTGGAACCCTGGTACACTGTAAGAACTGCACATTTTATACCAGTGTGAAATCCTGATGCTATTACTTAATGACTCATGGGGACTTCAGAGGGACTACCCCTCTGTATAAAAGTTGTGGCACCTGGCGCCTAATGTCGGCAGGGCTATATTAGTAATATTGGTCTTTTCTATGACAGTAGAATACTATTAAAGAGATGAATGAGTAACAGTCTGAGTTCACCTCACTAGAAACAGAAGCACCATGAAAACAATGCCCAGGTCATCACATCTAACCACTTATGCAAAGTTTCCCTTCTGATTTTCTGACTGAAAGGCATTTTTTGTGTCTCATTCAAGCAAGCAAATGCTCTATTTTCTCTGGGTAGTTAAAAGGATCATAATCAAGCGTAAATTAGAGTGATCACCTGCATAATATTGCCATTTTTCTATGATTCAAATAGAGACGTGGGGCTTAAAGGAGATAAATTGGTATTAGCCAGTGTTCATACAGGAACTCTATCAGGCTCCATTTCTATGTCCAAGGGGCTCAGGAGAATATTTCTAGCCCAGTACATCTTGCAGTATGGAAATCTTGCCTGTTATTTATCCTAAATTTTCCATTTCTTAGTTTTCTCTTGTTACTCCATATTTACCCCCCACTCCCCCATGAACATCATCAAATATTTTCCGTGCTTGCCTGGCATGCATAGCCTTCAGATGCATTCTAGCACTCCCCACAATTGCATTAGTTGTATTTTAGCCATCTTTGTCTAGCTCTTTACTCTCTTCTTGGCAAGTAAGTCCCTGAAGCCTAGGCCTGAGTTCTGTTGCTCTTGTCCAACTCCACTTTTTATTCTCTTCCCAGGGATGGCTGCAAAGGGATTCAGAATCTCCCATCTTTTGATGTTTTTGGCTGTTCCACATGCATGTTTAAAAGGAAATCCAAAATATTCTCTTGTGATACCACTTATCTTTTCACATTTGTCCTGAAAGAGAATGAATGTTAAACAAGCTATCTATTCCTTGGGTTAAGGATCATTGACAGGAACGCATTTGTTTCTTGGTTTCTATAGCAGTCATTTTCTTATATTTCACAAACATGAATGGGGTTTAAGGAAAAGATACAGGCATGGCTCAGATGTTGGTGATGAGAAGGATTACAGGCTTCCCCATCTTCCCCATAAGAAAAACTACAAAGAATAGGTTTGTTTATGTTTGTTAAAAGATGTACAAAGGAGACATAATAAAGTCATGCAGAATAATTCACTGCACAAAAGAGGGTAGATACCTTTAGTTACTCTCACTTATAATTCAAAAACAAAAGAATATTGAATGACATTAAAAAACAGGACTTTTCAAATAATAAGCACTTTTTTTCTCACAAAGTCTGATTGACCTATAGGACTTTGCCACAAGATATCCCAGAATCCAAAAGCTTAGCAGAGAAGGAACCATGGTACAAACTATTAAGTGACTTGCTTGATGTCTTAGAGCAAGTCTGTAGCAAAGCAGTTTATTTAATTTAGATCCCCAGAGTATCAGTCCAATGCTTAACCACAAAAGTATCTTTCCTCCACTGATTTTGAAATTTCTGCTCTGTAACCAGGGGTGTCACTTAGAATTTAGTTTCACAGAAACTTGCGTTTTCAGGAGAAAAAGACTACAGAATGCAGAATAGGTCCTTTTGCCAGTAATTATTTTTTCCATTTCCAGTTACACATGAAATCATTCACCCTTTGTTTAGTCAAGGGCTTCATACATCTCTGACTGGAAATAAGACAGACAGAGCTGTGACTAATATGAATTGATCATTTCTAAACATTAATCTGTTATAAAACAATGGAAAATAAAATGAAATCTATTTTATCACTAGAAGAAGAAAAGGGAGATAACAGGTGAAGAGAAAAAATAATGAAATGCTGAATTAAAAACATGCCAGGACCAAGTGGAAGTAGATTCTTTCATTCTGCTGGGAGCCAAATGATAATCTCCCAGCCAACAGAAAGAAAAAAAAAATCACCTAACTTTAAAGCTGAACTAAAATAATAGGTCAAGAAAGCCGAGAAATTCAGTGTTCAATTTGGCATAGTCTAGTAGACGTCATAGAGTCCAAGCAGTGTAGCTCCTGAATTTTTAATAATTAATCCCCCATTTTCTTACCTTAATACTATTACCCTCAATATAAAAGTTAACAGTACACTCAGATTCACCAGATTACACATTGTAAAGCAGTTCAGTTCATATTCAATCACTCTTTCACATGGTGATAGGTGACACAGTAAAAACAGGAGCAAGATGACTGGAGATTGACTGGTACTACTCTCACACAGCCTCAGTCCACTGGGCAAGTTACATAAAAAAGAAATAAACTGAAAGCCAATCTGAAGGTGAAGATTCATCCACACATGGACCCCTGTGAAGTTTCTCTTCACTGTCAAACAGTCAGCTGGAGAAGAAATGGTTTTTCCCATATATGGATGTTTTATGGCATAGGATTATCCATAGCTCTCTGACCTCATTCTTAAGGGCCTCCATGGAACATTTACTGAGATGAAATTCATCCTACCTAAGCCATGCATACTGGCACTCTGCACAGAGCAGAACGTCACCCACATATATAGAGAGGGAATATTTCCTTAAATATAGAGCAGCATCTGTCTCTGCAATGCACAAGGCTCTTGAGAAAATTCCACAGTCCAGCCACTGCACAGATTATTTTAGATGAAAAAGACCATACTATTTAGGGATATGTGGGAGATGCCACATAAATCCCTTAAAAATCCCTTAAAAAGGCCCTCACAGAAGCCACTTTTCAGTTTAGCATCTCACCAGGTTTACATTTCTCTTTCAAAATACCAGGAGTAATTAGACCATATGGACTAGCTGTCTGCCAATTTTGGGTTTTTTTAGATAACTGAAAGCTGGTTTGAGTTAAATGAGCATAAATGCTTCCAAAACCAGTAAATTAATAGAATACACTTATCTGTATAAAGTATATTATTTTTATCACTTACAATTAAGCAACAGCTGAACTTATTTCTCGCTATAAAAAAAGCTCATATTCTGATACCTTGTGTACCAAGTTTCCGCTTGAAGTGAACTAAAAACAATTTGGTTAATAATGCTCTGAAATCTTAATTTTACCCTTAACCATGGCAGTGAAAATTGGTTGCTACGATAAAACTCAGTACCTGAAGCTTACAGTCTTGTTATAAAGTACACAAGGATGTTCACTCAGCTGCCTGGAGATTCTGGCATAACCTTTTGAAAAAAGGGAAAGACATGCCAGATCTTTGGCTGGAGCATGTCACTCAGCTCCATTGACTTCAATGGAGCTTACAGATGCAGGTAAGAATCTTGACTCTTAATCTGTTGCAACAAAACTTCTGATTATTCTCTTGATATGGCTGGGAGTACCTAGAGAAGCTGTGGAATCTCTGTCCTTGGAAGCTTTCAAGCAGAAGGATGATTCTGCCTTGAGCAGGGGCTTGGACTAGCTGATCATCTGAGATCCCTGCCAGACCTATTATTCTATGATGGTATGATTTTTTTTAAAAAAAGATAACAAATAGATTTTAAAAATAATTATATGATGCATCATATAAAAAAGAAAAATATATACTGTTACTTCAAAAGAAAGGGTGACGTAATGTACTCTTAAGTCCAAACACGTTGTGGAAGGAAAAGAAATGCAATATACTGGGTGTGTCTACATGTGCAATTAATTTGAAGCCTTACACTCTGGAACAGTTTAACTACTCCTGGGTGCAGCATCTACACATGTGCCTGGGACAGCAACAATTTGAACCAGGGAGGAGCAATTTAAGCCAGGGGTGCTCAGCCCAGGCTCCGGGTGGCAGGTTCAAGCAATGGAGGGGCTGGTTGGGGCACAAAGGTGCTGAAAGCGTGGAGCCGTAAGACTAGGCAGCAGACAGAGTCTGGCCTCTTGCTGGCTGGGCTGAGTGGGTGCAATTTATGCCCAGGATAAGCATCTACATCTGTGGTTAATTGCAATAAATTACTCCAAAGTAAGATAGCACTGTCACTTCAGCATTAATTAGTTTACTGCAGCCTAATACCGTTGCACTTGTAGATGATGACACTTTACTCCACAGCTAATTAGTCTACTCCGCAGTTAAGTCTACCCACTGATCACATCTACATGTGAAATGAATGCAGAGCAATAAACTCTAGTATGTATTGCACTGGAGTTTATTGCTTCCAGGTGCATCATTTCCATGTGTATCCAGGACCACAGCACATTGAACCAGGACAGTGCAGCCCCAGCTGGCAAGGGGTCTAGGGGGGAGATCAGCTTGCCAGCTTGGGTCTGCTCCCATCAGGCTCAATGTGCTGCAGAGCAGCTGACTGAGGCACAAGGGTAGCCAGCAGGTAGCCCTGGCACTGAAGCACTCTCGTGCCCCAGCCAGCTATGTCAGAGTCTACACGTGTGCTGCTGCACATGAAAAAACTCCACAGCAGCACAGTACTTATATTTACAAGTACTACCCTGCTGCCTAATACGGCCACGCATGTAGACACACGAAGTTTACTGTGGAGCTAATTAAGCAGCTGTAGGGAACATGAAAGGTCTTGTGAACTAGGAAAGCAAAAATCAATGGAGCTATGATCATTTTAACTGGCTGAGGATCTGTTCCAAGCAGATCTGCTCCAAACTAGTTATCTATTTGTGTTTGCCTTGGAATATTGCCAAGGGGCTCATCATAGTACCCAACTGTGTTTACATCTTCAAATCATCTTGCAGTTGCTGCTCTCTGAGACTAGCAACCAGATTACAGATGAAGTTGCAAGTTCTTTTGTTAATGCAAACACAAAAGCACTTTAAACTTAAAATCAGCTGTGTCTCATAAAATTAAACTTTTAAGTGAATGCAAAAAAATAAAGAGAAAACCACTCTTGGGGACTGCTGTTTCACTCTGTGGTTTATGAACTGCGTTAAAGTAAAGCAATCCCCACTAGTGAGATTACAAGTCTCTTATTCTATAGGTTTTAAATTAAAAACCAGCTGAATCCAAAGTGAGCTACTTTACTGGATCAGAAGATTCAATTATTTCTGTTAAGTAAATGAAACTGAACTACTTCTTCTAAATAACAGACAACTAATAATTACTGCCCAAGGAAAGACTTTTTAAAAATGAATCAAATCAGTTGTGCAATTTTTGCCATTCTCATAGTTAACTAAGACTGAAGATATTTGGCATGAAATAAGCCAATGCACACTGCGCACATAGAGAAATCATAGACAATTTTAAACCTACCCAAAGTGTATAGTTATTAAAATGAACACTTATTTTAGCACCTGCCAAAATATACTTTGCAAGATAACTATAAATGCTAGATCTGTGCAGATATGCAACACAGATACACATACAGCCATGCACATATTTATTTAAGCCAATTCATGTCTGCCTTGCACTTTATGTTCTCATCTGAAGTACAGTGGGTAAAAATGCTACTGTTCAGATTTGGCAGCCCCTTAAATACCCTTTGCACAGGTAACTCCATAATGTTCAAGACACTGGGGAATTAATTTTACTCTATAATACAGAAATGCACATGGGCATAGTCTACAGAGGTATCCAACTTATAATTTTTCACCCTAAAACTGTCAGTGTTGCAGAACTGAATTGTTCTAGGGATCCTTGGCCTTGGGCTAATGTAATTTTGGAAAGAAATCTCATTTTGGGGAAAAATATTTTGTGCTAAGTTGATTAAAAATAAATGGCAGGTAGTTGAAACTGCTCAGAGGTTTGAACTGTTAAAAGAAATCCTGGGGGGAAGGAATATGATACAAGATGCTGCTGAAGTGCTCAAGAACGCATGATAAATCATGATAAATGAAACATCACATGGATATGGCCATTATTTGTATGAGATGTGGTATGTATAGTTTAAACACTCACAAACCCATATGATGTATATTCAAATTATATGTTAATATTTATCTATGTTCCTATAATATGTCATGAAGGCTAATCCTAGGAAGTACATAAGAACATAACAACTGCCATTAATTGGGTCAGACCACAGGTCCATCTTGCCCAGTATCCTGTGTCACTCAGTGGCACAAAATGGATGCTGAAAGGGAGAGTGAACTGGGTATGACCAGGGAGGGTTTTCACAGTTCCTCTCTCGTTTGGGGCACATCCCCACAAGCACGCATGTGCAGTTTGCAGAGCCTCAAACTGCATGTGGTGCATATGTACCTGTGTGCTGTGCTGCCAAGTTGCAGTGTGGCAGGTTTTTTTTTGACATGAGGAGATTCTGGCATCAAAAGCAACCACTGCTAAAGATAACAGCAAGGAGCATGTGGCAGAAGCATGCTCTGCCAAAAACCAGAGCCTGGCCAGCCAGAGTCATGCTCTGACTGCCAGCCAGGCTCTAAATGCCTGGCTTGGAGCTCTGCTGCCCTGAGAGGCCCCCAGGACACCAGGTAAGGCTGCTGGCTGGCCCCAGCCTCACCTATCCCACTTGGGTCCCCTTGCCATGTGATAGAGCGCACATGCAGGGGCATGCCTGGGGACAAATATTTGTCCCACGGGAAACATGTTCCCTGCATGTGTGTGCTTGTGGGGCGCCTTTGGAGCCTCCTGCATTTAAGGTCTAGGAAGTTCTGATTCCAAGGCTGTATCCCTGACTCCCCTGCTAAGTTCAGATTTTTGTTTTACATTTTATTGTATCTTTTTCAGCATTGCAATTGCACTACGACTTATTTCAATCACTTGAATGAATATCTCTGTTCAAATTAAGACCTCTACCCTGAATTCAATAGGATTATTCACATAACCAAAAAGATTCACCTGACTAATGTTTGTAAGAAGGGACTCTCATTTTCAACACTTGCAAGTTAGATAATGATACCTCCTAGAAAATGTTTCCACTCATTGTGCATACGGGCTATTTATAAAAAGCAAATCCAGATAATTCACTGAACAAGTTTTTGCCTGAATGTGTGTGTGGTATAATGTAGACTGGGTTTTGGTAGTGTTTTGGCAGATTGGTTAAGCTGAGGCATTTTAAGTCTTGCTTTCTGACATTTGCTTTTATACTTGAAGAGTTATCTGATAGGAAAAAAACATCTGAAAAACTTAATTGATCATCAAAATATTTTTCCAGAAAGAATGATGTTCATGATCTTCCATATGTTTCAAATGAAACCACAGTGTGTTATGGCTTTAAGCATTTTTAGAAACCGCACTGTTCAAAATGGAAAACAGTTTCTGATATGTACTGAAGATGAAGAAATATGTCACTCCAACATTCCACTGAGATATAATTAAACCTGGTTTTATATGCTGCAGACTGCAATTAATATCTTTAAAAGGATGGTCAATTTTGTTTTCTTTTTCCTAACATGTTCCTATTTCTCATGTCTCTGTCACATTTTATTTACTGTTTACTGAACACCTGAAATAAAACTTCGTCATTCTTACCGAAGTGCTATAGTCACATCAGACTTTTAAGATGTCAACCCTCTCTCCAAAGCTCCAGTAACATGATATGTCTTACTTTTAAATAACTAGGGAAGTCTATTATTTGCACATCTCATTTTATTTTCCTTGAGAACCACGTCAGTCAGCACAAATTACTCATTATATTGTGTATCTCAGATAGACTGGTTATAAAACAGCTCCAAATCCCTGATTCTCAACAGAAGAGAACATCCATCTTTTAAAAACATTTAGCCATGGTACCAAAACACATCACTGTATAGCAAGTACTGCCAGAATTAGTAAGTAAAACTTGTGCAACTAGCTTAAAAAATCTAAATTCAACTGAAATTTGCAGGAATTTTAAAATGCAATATATTTTCTACATTTTTTTTGCTTTAAGTAACAATGCACAGGTAATCCTGCTTTGATTAAGCACTGTTCTTAATTGTTGAGCGACTAAGGGAAAAGCCAGGTTTGTTCAGTAATATCCTTAGCCAAACTAGCTGGAAGAGATGATAGACAACTTTGAGGCACAAAATGCCCTTCCTCAGCTGCAGATGAAAGAGAGAGAAACAACAGAGATATTTTTTTCAAAATACAGATGCTATACTGCTCCATAGCACATTTATGCACTTATAAGCTCAGTATGCAATCTCTGCATGTTTGCATGCTTGAGAGGCAGAGGGAGAGGAAATGTGAAGGAATAAAGTTCAGAGAGGTTCTCTCACATCACTTTGGGGCAGAAGAACAATGTGAATATTTGCTGTGAATTTTAGAGAACAGAAATCTGCAATTTACCATCTAGCATTGCTGCCACTACATTTGTGAGGCATATTCCAAATACGTGGGACTAACATTTAACATGGTATGCTAAATGAAGTAAATCTTTGATTTTAATACAATTTCATTTTAATTGATGTGTACCTCAATGAGTGTAAAGATTTGTACAAGGCATGGGAAAATAAACATTAGATGATTCATTGCTGGGAAAATGAAAGCGTGTCCCTCTCATGAAATGAACCTATAAATCTTTGGTACATTATTTTACTGACAGAGACCATGCTCAGTGAGGAATGAAGGAGACTATTATAACTTTATTTGTTAAGATGGAGAAGAAAGAGAGAAGGCACTGAAATGGAGACCCAGATACAGGATGTGACAGAACCAGAGGGAAGCTTAAAGCAAGCCTGACTTATTTTTCACTTTGTCAATTCTTTGGAACCATTTCCAGTTGTACATCTGAGTTACCATGTCACCTCCCTGTCCAATACAAAGAGAGTGAATGAATGTAATGCATTGGAAAACAGGAAAATCAGAGCTACAAACATAGGGCTAAATTCCACTGACTATCATGGATAACACCTAACGTAAGGCAAGTAAGACTTGGCTCTCATAAAAATAATTACAGGTATATTGGTATACAACTTTAGCATCACTGCTACTTAAAGGCAGTGGGGTTTGTATAGTAAATGGCTGATTTTTCCTCCATGGTAAGGCTGCTTTGTACTGTATTGGTAACTGACGTTAAGTACGGGTATATCTATATTGTTTCCGTGGGGCTCTTCAGACCGTCTCTGAAAAGTACTACTCCTCCCCCCACTGATGCTTTGTGCACTCCAGACCTAAAGACTGCCTCTGGCAGGCTTGGGAGCAGCGGCAGGGTAGCATCCTAATCGCCTCCATTCCAGGTTTGGACATGGGAAGCGGGAGTAGGTAGGTGTGGTTTATTTTTCTGTGGCAGCATTTTGAGCATTATGGAGGCAGCACAGGCCTCCCTTTGAGTATATCAAAAGTATGTTGTAGTCTATGACAAGAATGAGCTCTGTCACCCTCCTGAGCTTTGCTGCGCACAGCATGGGATTTAGAAATATGTGAAATTAACTTGTGCAAATAAAGAGAGCGGATGGAACCACATGTAGGATTTATAAGGATGACATACTTTGAATAAAATGCACAATTGAAAAAAAAATGCTAATTACCCTGGACCGGACAGATTCCCCCCTGCTTCCATGCTGCAGTATTCTACCTCAGTCAATGAAGCTGATTGTTTCTGTTAGCTGAGGATCAGGTCCACAGTGTTTTTCCTAACCTGGCTAATTTAACCAGAATGCTAAGGTCAGCAAAGTTAGTACCTGAACAAAGAAAAAGATGTCTCCTTCCTTACTGGATTCTCATTATCCAAATGAACAAGCAGTGACATAACCAGAGTAGGCTGACTGCAGCAGCTGCCCTGTGCACCACATGGGAGGGAGAGAAGAGAGGTCAGAAAAAAACATCTGTCACTGCAGCTGTACAATCATGCCCGTTGTGCAGTGGCAACCAAAAGTCATATGTGGCAGCTTCGCTGGGCTCCTGGCTGTGTTGTTACGCCTCTGAAATAAATCATATAAGAACTTCTGCGCCTCCCAGAAATCAGTGATATCATTATCCAATCAACAATCTTGAAGGGAGAGGCAACAATTTAAATTCTAAAGCAAGCTTCACACCAAATGTGCGTGAATGATTTTCCAGAGCAAAATCAGTCTTGGCACCCCCTCAAGTTTCTGGATGGCCTGTGACAAAAGGATGAGAACAAAGTATGCTAGTAATATGTAAATGCTATCAAAGGGGGGAAAAAAATCACAAAGACAGTTCCTTCCAAAGAATCCTATCCTCTACGTCACAAGTGCTAAAGACAGTCCTGTACTAAAGGGTTTCTTCAAATTATCAAGAGCAGGGCTGTCCAACTGGTGACTCATGGGCTGTATCCAGCCTGCAAAGAGTTAACATGCAGTCTGGGGGCTCTTGTCCAGCCACTGCCTCCCACATGCTTTTTGCTGCTGCAGCAGCTGGAGTCCTTAGGCTCCCTCTCCCTCTTTTGGTTTCTGGCTCCTGCCTCAACTCCTGGGAGCTGGGCAATGGGAAGGCATGTAGCAAAGGAACAGCTGGGATACCTGTGCAGCAGAGGGGCTAGGTTGCCAATGATGCACACGTGGGCAAAAGAGAGGTTATGTTCCTCTCACTCTACATGCAAGCAAGGGAATCAGGCTGCTCCTGCTATATGTACAGCCAGGGAAAGCCAGGCTGCTTATGCTATATGTGTGGTTGGGCAAAGCAGGATTGCCTGCAGGGAAAGCCAGTTTGCTTATGGTACACAAGAGAACTGAGCCGCTTGAACTGCGTACACGATGCAAGATGGGAGGAGGGAGAGAGTGGAGTCCTTCACTCTGTATGGGCAGTGAAATAGGGGGAGCTGAGATGCCTTTGCAGCAGTGGGGACTTGCTGTCCAGAAGTTGGACTGCCCTGACCTAAAGCAATAGCTTATCTAGAATAATGAACTTCCCATTTTCCACAGAGAAAGAAAAGAGAGAAAATGGGTTAGGGAAATGATGTAAAGCATTTTCTTGCCATACTACATGGCAGGATCAGGATTTAAGTTCATTAGCACCCCACTTAGAGCATTACAGAGTGGAATGGGGGCATGACAGGGCTTTAGTGGTTACGCTGGGCTTATTCCCCGCCCCCGGGCCTTTTGTTTTCCTCTCTAAAATAGATAACCTACTGCCACAACTGGGCTTTCTATGATCAATGATATCTGATGATAAGTAAATCAAATGCGATGGAAACTCACATTTAGGCTGAAAATACCATAAAATGCGAAGGAAATAGCCTAAAATGTGAGGGGGAAATTACACTGAAGCTGAAAATAGCATAGCACTGTTCTGGTCTAGATGAAGCTCCATGTCACAATTTTGTGGCAACATTAGGGGACTAGATATAATGAGAAAAGTTATAATTCACTGCTTTACAGATGTTTTATCAAGAAATCTTCAAGAAACCCAATTCTTATCAGAAACTTGCGTGTTCATTAACTATATTAGCATGGAAAACACCATATAATAACCCTGTGCCTATTTAGCTTAAGACATATTTCAGCTGAATACTACAGAAACGTTGTGTAGCAGAAAAAAAGTTATAGTAATGTCTAGGATCACACATGCAATGTACAGAAGTGTTGGGAAATGCATGTACAAATGCATCCACCTCTGGATTCTTTCTAATATCTCCACATTTTTTTCAAAACATCAGTCCAAAACTGAACATAGTATTTCAGGTGAGGTCTTATGGCACTGAATAGAGCAGAAGAATTACTTCCCTTGATTTGCAAGTGGCACTCTTGTTAGTATAACCTAGGATGCTGTTGGCCTTTTTTTTTTTAAATAAGAGCACGCTAGTTTATACCCTGGTGTGTCTACAACTCCACCCAACTTGATATCATCCACAAATTTGTTAAACATGCACTTAATCTGATCCTCCAAATCATTAATAAAATATTAAACAATACCAGACCCAATACAGACTCATTTGATACTTCCTCTCAACTCGACAACGAGCCACTAACAACTACTCACTGAGCATGAGATCAACCTTACAATGATTTTCTCCTTAACTTGTTAAGGAGAACATAATGGGAGAGTGTCAAAATCCTTGCTAAAATCAAGGTATATCAAACCCACTGTTTTCCCCTTGTCTAAAAAGCCTGTCTTCTTATCATAGAAAAAAATTAAGTTGGTCAGGCATGACTTGCTCTTGATGAATCCATGCTGGCTTTTCCTGATCAATTTGTTCTCCTCCGGATCCTTTGAAACAGATTTCTGGAGGACCTGTTCCATGATCTTTCCAGCTGTCAAATTCAGACTGGCTGGTCTGTAATTCCCTAGAACCTCCTTATTTTCTTTCTTACGAATAGCTACTTATCTTCCATTTATCCAGGACCTCATTTGACTTCCATGAGTTCTCAAAGATGAGCCAATGGCTCTGAAATTACCTCAGCCTTTAGTACTATAGGGTCCATCCCATCCAGCCCAGCTGACTTAAAAGCATCTAGTTTACCTAAGTAATCCCAAAACCGTTCCTCCACTACATTAGGCTGTTTGCCTTCAACATTACCTTTGCTGCCAATTCTGCTTGTAGTTGACCCTATTTGTGAAAACTGAAGTAAAAAAGGATACTTCAGCCTTCTCTGTATCATCCATAATTTAGTTGCTTTCTGCATTCAGTAAAAGCACCTATGGTTTCTTTGGTCTTCCTTTTATTTCTGACATACTTGTATAATTCCTTTGCCAGTTACATCTCAAGTCGTGCCTTAGCCTTCCTGATTTTCTCCCTGCATGCCTGTGCAGTACTTTCATACTGTTTCATAGTAATATGATCAAGTTTCCACTTTTGGTAGGATTCCTTTTTAAGTTTCAACTCATTGAAGAGATACTGGAGATGCACTTATGAGAGTAAGAATATGTTAAGTATTGACATTTTAAGGGCAAAGATTGCATTGTAAATCATCATGCATTCAAAATGGCTTTTTCCTGATTGTTAGTTATTCTGTATTATATTTAAGACAGTTAAAATTTTGTGTTACTAATAAAGGCCACAATCTTGCACCTTTAAGGTCAATATGAGCTTGGCATTGATTTTGATGTAAGCGGCAGGACTTTATTTTCTTTGTAATTAGGAACAAAGATTGACTGTTGGTTTACAGAGAAGGTCAGAATACTCAAGTGCTACTAAAAATATTAAATGCAAACAAATGGTACATATTGACTGGCAATATACACAAACTAGTCAAGCTTTCATAGTTTGTTTTGAAACTAAAAAAAAAACTTTAGCAAAAATACAACTTTATTCTGCAGGGGTTTAGGTTGTAGCCATGTTGGTCTAAGGACATGGGCAGACAAGGTTCCTTGGGTTAATTTGATATCTTTTATTAGACCAACCCAAATAGTTGGAGAATAGTTATTAACCAAGCTTTCGGGTTCAAAAGCTTGCTTAATAACTATTTAGTTAGCCCTCCTATTTAGTTAGTCCTCCGGAAAAGGGCCACATTGGCCCTTTTCCGGAGGACTGGAAAAGGGCCAATGTGGTCCCCATTTTCAAGAAGGGGAGGAAGGAGGACCCGGGCAACTATAGGCCAGTCAGTCTCACATCCATCCTTGGCAAAGTCTTTGAAAAAATTATCAAGGCTCACATATGCGAGAGCCCGGCAGGACAAATTATGCTGAGGGGAAACCAGCATGGCTTCGTGGCAGGCAGATCATGCCTGACCAATCTAGTCTCTTTTTATGACCAGGTTACGAAACGCCTGGACACAGGAGGAGGGGTGGATGTCGTACACTTAGACTTCAGGAAGGCCTTCGATACGGTATCCCACCCCATACTGGTGAACAAGTTAAGAGGCTGTGACTTGGATGACTACACAGTCCGGTGGGTGGCAAATTGGCTGGAGGGGTGGACCCAGAGAGTCGTGGTGGATGGGTCGGCTTCGACCTGGAAGGGGGTGGGCAGTGGGGTCCCGCAGGGCTCCGTCCTTGGACCGATACTCTTTAATGTTGTCATAACCCAAAGGTATGATTTTGTGTGTGCTTCGGCACCAGAATTATCCCCACCAGGTTATGGCTTCATTGCACGGGAGAGTTTTCCACTGCAGAGGAGAACCCCGGTGCAAGCAAGAGTTTCCCACCTATTTGCAGCTTCTTTTGCAGAGTGCATTGCTCAAGTTGCAAGAGAAATGCACGGTGCAAAAGAGTTCCCGCCACCCGCATGCAAATTTGTGTCCCGCTATTGGCTAGTTCTAAATTATTCCCATGTGGCGGCTAGTGATTGGCTT